>NC_056741.1:1843284540-1843489540 GCF_019279795.1 Protopterus annectens
TTGTGTACGACTGTGGTGTCCCATTGTAGGCTGAAGCAATACATGTATGCTCAGTAAGTAGTACTGCTAGTGAATCCAGCTCACATATGAACTGTTGTACTAGAAGCTGTAGGCCTAAACAGCACAGTATGGTGTATGTTCACATTCCCTGGTAACACTGTCTTCTGGGTTTCCTGTAGTCTGCACAGATTACATACCTCAGGCATAGGTATCTGTAAGTAGGGGCACACAGTACTATAAGGTACACAGGTAATGCTCATCTGTGTCGGCATACATTTGTGTGTTGTATGTATGTCTGATGTATGTGTAATGATGCCTGTATCATGCCTGCAATCACATGTGTGTTACAGGGTATGTGTGTGTACCTAGCAACATGTATACTCTGTTACAGCAGTATAGCAGCTATATTAACAACCGTGCACATATGTTAGGTAGGGGTATGGCATCAAAGACTATGGTGGTTTACTGGTAATACTGTAAATGTACATTACATTCATTGCATTGGATGACATATTTCTTCATGCATTAGCTTGATATATACCCCCGGGGCGGGGTTGTGCATTGTATCCCAAACAGTGTGCCGACTACTGGTGTATACTGGTTTGTTATATGGAGTGTGGCAGGCACTGTCAGCCAGTTGTGGGCTGAGCACTGATATGTGGTATTGAACATGTGTATCCTCTGATAGACAGATAGATGCTATATATGGCAGTTAAGTGATATCTGTACTTCATAATGTTAAGTGTGCCACGTGACTTTATTAATTTTATTTATTTTTATTTAACATTTGTTGACTGGAAAAGTCCGACTAGGTTCCGCAGAGCCTGTTTTCAGCAGATGCCCGGGGAGAAATGCTCCAGATGCATGTCTTTGGAATGTGGGAGGAAACCGGAGTACCCGGAGGAAACCCACGCGAACACAGGGAGAACATGCAAACTTCACACAGAAGGCACCCCAGCTGAGAATCAAACCGGAGGACCTCTTGCTGTGAGGCGACAACGTTAACCGCTGCACCATTGCGCCGCCCAAATGACTTGCTCACACATATCTTTTAATTGTCTTCCAGGGTTATGGCTCATCAACGCAATCTGTCGCATACAGCTGTGGAGGAGCAGGAAATACAGAACAGCCTGGTGCAGCACTATAACCTGCTTTTTTCCAGGGCCAGCCAGCACCAGCATGAGCGCACTGCACTGTGGCAAGATCTTGTTCGCCAGGTAAATGACATAGGCATGCACAACCGGACATATGAGCAGGTACACCATCACTGCAGTGATTTAATTAGACATGTCCAGCGGTATGCATCGGATATCCATAGGCAACAGCTTGCCACAGATGGTGGGGCAGCCATACATCCCCCCCTCACCAGAGTGGAGGAGCTGCTCCGAAGCGTGGTGGCTCCTGGCCTACAGCAGCAACAGCATCACACATGTGTTATCATGGAGGCCGGAGCCACCCAGCAGGATGACATGGGGCATGCAGGTAATATGCCCTAGCTGTAGACTACCGTTACCTGTATTGTTAGAATATGCATATGTGAGATGTGTACTGTGTGTTTAGCAGTTGTGCTGCCTGTCGTGTGCAATACTGATATTTGGAATAGTATCTGTACACCTGTGACTGTTGACTGTTGTTCCACTGTAGTTTAGCACACTCACAGTAGCAATGCCACAGCTGTGGCCACTGACAAACTGTGTCATATTCTTGTAGGCCCCTCTGGTGTGACAGCAGGGCAGGTGATACATGCTGTTGAGTGTGTTAACACTTTAATATTGGTAATGAAATGTTTATGTCATAGGTGAGGTGTAGGCCATGTACACGTAACACACCTATGCATAATGCATGCTGTGCATGTTTACTGTGAGACATCAATCATCTCAGTAAAGTCAGTAGCTGCCTCAATCATATGCAATGCACAGTGCAGCAGACACAATTGTGGCAACACTGTACTGCACATTGGTATGCATAGTTGCTACAGCTGTACACAACAGAACACATTTATCATACGCAGTACACAAAAACATGCTACATTTGGCATTACCACACACCCGCTGTAAGGTCACACTTCAGTATCCACATGTCATGCACACACACATGATGTACCTCAGGGGTAGAGGCCTATCATGGGGCTGTGCAACACTCTGCAACACATAACACAGTCATGTTAGGCAATGCTCCCTATTGCGCACCTCACACACCCATGTACAAGGTGGCTGTGTAATTGTGAACGTAGCCACGGCGCTGCAA
Organism: Protopterus annectens; assembly: GCF_019279795.1. Lineage (NCBI taxonomy): Eukaryota > Metazoa > Chordata > Ceratodontiformes > Protopteridae > Protopterus > Protopterus annectens. The sequence goes on from NC_056741.1 coordinate 1,843,286,788, forward strand.
TTCAGGTACAGAATGCTAGGCGGTGGTCTTGCACACATTAGTAGCTGTGAGTGACCACAAGATGCATGTTGATGATGGCACAGAGTACTACACCCCATCCAGTTACAGCGACCACAGTACTACTCATAGCAGTCATTGCTTTGCACCTCAATGTGTTGTGTATGTGCAAACATATGCACCTATACACAATATGCATAGCATGTTGTGTGTGTGCTTACATATGCCAGTATACATAATATGCACAGCAGTCGCCATCCAAAGTGTCACTTATATGTATTGGAATGCTAGTGGGTGTATAGGTCACTTGACACACATTGGGTATGTGTGGTGTTTAATGTTGCATTCGTGTAGCATGCCATGCCATGTCTGGCACCGACATATCTACAATATGTCCCACACTCACCATAACCACTGTACACTGGCCATGTCGAGCATTGGGATTCCTTCATGTCAACATGCACCACTCATCTTGTGTGCGTACATAGGTTCATAGGTTCATACTAGGCTATCTGCCCGAGGGCATTTACAAGCCTAGCCCATAGTTTTGTGGCTTACGCCACCCCTTTAGTATGGGGAACTATACCCATTATTTTGCTGTGCCTCTGTTGAGCAGTGACACTGAGGTAATCCCTGGGGTATATCTGCGATCTCCCATCCATTGGTCAAGATTTCTCTTGAACAAGGCCAGCGAGGTGCTCTGCCTCACATATACCGGGATTTTATTCCACAGCATAGGGAGTCTTTGGGTGATGAATCTATCCCTCCAGCACGTCCTATTAATAGCCGTGTCGAGGTTTAAGTCTCCCGCCCTTGTGGCTCTGATGGATCTAGATTTTTTGAGGTGAAGCATATTCATCAAATCTGGGTTTGACATGGCCTTGTATGTTAGGCAAAGGTCACCTCTGAGCAAGCGGTAAGCGACTGAATAGAGCTGGAGTTCTTTCAGTCGGGCAGCATAGGACAGATGTTTGAGACCCTTTATCCTTTTGGTGAGGAACTTTTGTGGCCTCTCCAGCTGCTGCAAGTGTCGGGTCAGATACATTCCGAATGGGGCATTGTACTCAATCATTGGTCTGATGAGTGATGAGTATAGGGAGACTATGACCTCCCTTGATCTAGATGAGAATCCCTTCATGATAAGGTGGGCAATGGAGAAGGTCTTCCTAACTACTTTAGCTACATGGGTGTCGAATGACATAGCATGCATGTGCTACACCCGTGCCCACTATTATCTGCTATGGACACAGACACTGTACTCAGACATGGATATCTATATGTCACACAGATAACACATGCAGCCATGGCATGTATACTTGTGAGTGATGGTGCACAGGGCATTGCAGAGCTGATAATACCTGTGTTCATGTACACATTGTGTTCCAGGGTGTAGCCAATCGCTGAACAACTACACAGTTGCATCAAAGCCATGTATACTGCCATTAAAAAAGGGCGTCTGCACTTGCACTGCATGGTCTTGTGCAACACATATTCTGCATGCTGACATGTGTGTGGTGACTGTTTACCTTGTGATACTGACACCCACCTTCACCCACTATAGCGTATGTGTTGGATTGCTAGTGTGTGTGTGTGTATGTGCTGCAGTGAGGAGTGTATTAGTGTTCATGTGTGCATGTGTGCATGTGTGCATATGTTCATGTGTTCATGTGTGCATGTGTGCATGTGTTAATGTGTGCATGTGTTCATGTACAGACCGTAAAGTGTGTTTCCTGTCTTCCTCTCACAGGTGCTGAGTTAGGGGTGGCTGAAAGCAGCAGGGAACCTGAAGCCACTGCCACAAATAGTGGTGATGATGAGACATGTATTTTGGCACAGGAAGGTTTGACAGGGTCTGTCGTTGGTCCGCCAGTCGACAGTACACAGCGTTCAACCCCATCTATGCGCACACTCATACTGTCAATACATCCCTCTCCACCAATGGCCATAGGCGAGGGGCAGCATACAGTTGGCATTGACCAGGAGAGTGTGGTACCCATGGCACTTGCATCCCCTCACAGCAGCCATAGCCATATTCCTGGAATGGTATCACATAGGCAGAGGTCCAGGGGTTCTCAGGAGAGCACAGCTGGTCATATTGCCCCTGGCAGGCATGCCCTCACAGGTCTTACGACGTCCAGTATGTTCCGGGCTGTAATGCAGGCTCAGGCATGTATGGAACGTTACACCAGGCAAGGACTTAGGGCGCAGAGGGCACATTACACCGCTATCAATGACAGCATCCGTGACCTTGCCGGTGCCATCCGGACTTACGCCGAGGTCATTGATAGACATTGGGGGGAGACATTAGATGCCCTCCACAATATGTCTTCCATGAGCCAGGACCGTGCGGGATGGTTGCGACGTAGACGTGAATGCATGCCAGCAACAGCAACAGCTGGCAGTGGTCACGGATGGCCCACAGTTCACAGCCGCTCCCGTAGTGGCAGTACCAGCCCCCAGCAATGCTGGGGCTGGCCTGTCCATTGACCGTCCCAGTAGACCACGTGCACGTGGCTCTGGCCAGTCCCAGCAGGGACATGGGTCCAGTCGTCATACCTCTGCCTCTGATGACAGTACCCAGTCAGGGTTGGTACCCGATACTGTCCATAGCACCCCTGCCAGGCACAGGTACTGTGTCCGTGGCCGGAGACAGTGATCTGTACAGCCTAGCAGGTACAGTCTGTGGCTGTCCCACAAACTACCGTATATGGCAGCCACATGGTGGAGCTGTGAGCATGCAGACACACACACATTAACCAAACAACTAGGGCTCACACATACACACACACATTACATCAACATCGGCCCATGCTGTACTGTTGTCCCTCACACACACACAGACATGTCGATTAGAGGGTCAATGTCAGGCTCTGGCAAACAACAAAATGCCCTGTGCATATGATGATACCTGTGTCACCTCCTGTCATCTGTAACACTGACGGAGGAACAGGCTAACATGGTGCTGATGCACAGGGTGACACTATAGCAGTGTAGCAATATTAGCAAGTTGTCAACAGGAAAGTGTAATGACATCCTTATAGGTATATCTGAGCAGACATTATGCATCAAAGCTCTGATTGTCAATGTAGCATTGTTTACACCACTGTTAGGTCTGAGTATGTATTGTCCACCCATGTGCCACTTGGCTAAAGTGTAATGTGTTACCAGCATGTGTTAGTGAGTGGACAATACGTGTGTGATGTGTGCAGTACAGATTAGTAAGTGTACATCTGTGAACATGGTGGGTGCGCACTGTCTGCATGTACGTGCATAGTGGACACATGGGACGTGTGGCATACCCTGTTGTACACATTGTTAACATCTCATAGTATCTTTCAATGGCCAGTATGCATTCTACTACAGTTATGTACTAACATGGGTAGGTAGACATGTGTGTATGACATGGGTTGACACTATGCTGTGGGTGATACCGTTAATATCTGTCAATGATTTGTGGTCTGGTAGTATACACAACCTCAACAGCATGACTATAAGCAATCATTGGATGATGAGAGTTAAAAAAGTTCAGTTACAGGCTTGCTGTTCCTGAACTGTTTGAAAGTTTCTGTGAGGCCATTTTTGCTTGGGCTGAAGGAGGGTCTCTGTGTTCATCAGTGGCAGTGACTAACATTGAGCAGCTTCCCTGCCCCCCGTAGAGGTGGTTACTGACTTGAAACTGTAGTTTTATTGGCCACTAGGGGTCATTTCCATAACTCCTTCATCTTCCTCTCTTAAAACCTAGTTGCCTCGTGGTTTGAGCGTCTTTTCAGGCTTGTTGGCTGTTGGTGAAGCACCTCCAAGAGGAAAAACGCTGAGAGAAGAAGGAGCCACTTTTGAGATTTTAAGTATTTTTCTCTGTTTATTTGCTAAGTTTTTCTGCATAGCTGCCTAGCTTGAGCATTTTCTGGCTTGTTAAACTTGATTTCTGTATTAGTAGCTATATTTAGAGCACAACCAAAAGCTGTTTGCTGAATTTCCTGTTTGCACTTAATTTTAAATCTTTTTTTCTTAAAACTTGCATATTTTCTGTCCTTGACCTAGCACTCTTGTGTGGGGTCATTTACTGCACTGTTATAACTTGATATTACTTGTGAACCTCTGCTATCTCTGTAAAAAAAAAAAAAATAAAAAATCTTGCTTTTTTCCCACTTTTCTGAGAGTTAAAAAAGTTCAGTTACAGGCTTGCTGTTCCTGAACTGTTTGAAAGTTTCTGTGAGGCCATTTTTGCTTGGGCTGAAGGAGGGTCTCTGTGTTCATCAGTGGCAGTGACTAACATTGAGCAGCTTCCCTGCCCCCCGTAGAGGTGGTTACTGACTTGAAACTGCAGTTTTATTGGCCACTAGGGGTCATTTCCATAACTCCTTCATCTTCCTCTCTTAAAACCTAGTTGCCTCGTGGTTTGAGCGTCTTTTCAGGCTTGTTGGCTGTTGGTGAAGCACCCTCCAAGAGGAAAACGCTGAGAGAAGAAGGAGCCACTTTGAGATTTTAAGTATTTTTTCTCTGTTTATTTGCTAAGTTTTTCTGCATAGCTGCCTAGCTTGAGCATTTTCTGGCTTGTTAAACTTGATTTCTGTATTAGTAGCTGTATTTAGAGCACAACCAAAAGCTGTTTGCTGAATTTCCTGTTTGCACTTAATTTTAAATCGCTTTTTTCTTAAAACTTGCATATTTTCTGTCCTTGACCTAGCACTCTTGTGTGGGGTCATTTACTGCACTGTTATAACTTGATATTACTTGTGAACCTCTGCTATCTCTGTAAAAAACAAAAACAAAAAAAAATCTTGCTTTTTTCCCACTTTTCTGAGAGTTAAAAAAGTTCAGTTACAGGCTTGCTGTTCCTGAACTGTTTGAAAGTTTCTGTGAGGCCATTTTGCTTGGGCTGAAGGAGGGTCTCTGTGTTCATCAGTGGCAGTGACTAACATTGAGCAGCTTCCCTGCCCCCCGTAGAGGTGGTTACTGACTTGAAACTGTAGTTTTATTGGCCACTAGAGTCATTTCCATAACTCCTTCATTTGTCCTCAGAGGAGTGGTTTAAGGCAGTAACTTGTAGTTTATTGGCCATTTTGGGTCATTTCCTGTCTTTTCCAGCCCCTGCTATAAAGCACGCTTTAGCGCATTAGCGATTTAGCGGAGTTGCCACTGTTGCACACTAGGGCAGCTCCGGTTAAGCAGGTTTAAACTATTCGGGCTACCTAAAGTCCACTCTTCAAATTTTCCCTTAAAACTACCTTCCTCGAACTATACTACTGATCTAATCAGCGTATCCTATAATTAAAAAGATCATCTCTACTTGACTCCAAGTAGACTATTCTCTATCTGTTAAATGTAGCACTTGCTCCTACAGTACTTCCCTTGATACGGCACTCTTGTCATAGATAGTACCCCAAAAAGACAACCCCCCATTTCTCGGTCACCCACTTCCCCCGGAATCTTTTTTAAAGTTTTTTTTGTCTATTCCTTCTAGCATGTCGAGGGATCAGTTGCTAGTGTCCTCTCCTGCTCAGCTGGTGAACCTGGGAATATTGAGGCAATGTTACAATTGCCTCATGTACACAGACAACCCTCTCCTCCTCCCACAAAACACAAATACATGCGAGAGATGCAACTATACGGCCAAACTGGAGGCTGAGCTCTCTCAACATAGGACTGGCAAGACCAGTCAGGAGGAGAAGGTTACCACACACACTATAGACCCAGTCTCACATAGTACCATTACAACCTCAAATCATACACATAAACACACAAAGACATACTCGGAGGCTCTGATCAAAAATCTACCAAAACAGCAGAGGCCACCAAAGCAGACACCCAAACAACCACCACCTCAGAACACAACACCTGCAACACATAGACCTCACAGTCAGAGTGTCAAACAGTCACAGCCCTTAAGGCCAAACACAATGCCAGACACACTAGTCATTGGTGACTCCATAGTCAGACACACTGACGTCCCGCCTGTCGGGCGCTAGAATCCGCCACATAACGCAAGCACTCAGGTCTCTCAACAGCAGGTACAAATATGACTCAGTCATTGTCCACGCTGGTGTAAATGACCTGAGACGTACCTCCTTGGACTACATGAAAAGAGACATTGAGGAGCTCTCTGATTATGTAGCCCAGGCAGGTATGACCCTGACCTTGAGCAGTATCCTACCTTCACCAAGAATGATGCCACAATACAGAGATAAGATGATCAGCTTTAACAATTGGCTTAAACACTGGTGTCATTCAAAGGGGATCCAGTGTCTGTCTGCCTGGGATGACATGCTGGACAAGCCACGCTGCTCATAAGGGACGGCTTGCACCTGTCACCCTGGGATTCGGATATTGGCAAAGGCTCTTGCCACCCCATAGTGCCTTTTTAGGCAAGGCTCAAATTCTAAACCTACCACCCTAGAACACAAAAAGGAAAAAACTAAGGGTAATGCTGCTCAATGCCAGAAGTCTAAATCTCAAAATGCACGCACTCGAGGCCCTTCTCAGTATGGAGAACATCGATGTCTGTGCTGTGACAGAAACCTGGTTCAAGGCTCCTGAGAGCACCCCAGCGCTATCAGGTTTTACCTCATATCATGCGTTCCGCCCCAAAACTGAGAATACCAAGAAAGGAGGGGGTATCCATATTCATCAAGGACACCCACACCTCAAGACTGGTGGCAACGCACGATGCATCGGAGACCATCCAGGTGCAATTAACCATAGGCAAGACTGCTCTGCAAATTGTAGCATGTTACAGGCCACCCTCACAAACTCAGGAACCTCACATGGCCTTCCTGAAAACACTAGAGGGAATAAATGTATCACCAAACACCATCATACTAGGTGACTTCAATTACCCTAATATAGACTGGGAACACTACTCAAGCCCAAACACCCTAGCCCAAAAGTTCCTGGAATTCATAAACTCAAATGCCATGGAACAACTAGTCACCATCCCCACAAGAGGAGATAACATACTTGATCTCATCATCACGAACATGGGAGCACAATGTTCAACACTGGAGGTGTACCCCTCACTGGTGAGATCAGACCACAAACTAATCTCGCTGGAGGTCCTCATCCCACGCCCACCTGAAATAAAAAGACCACAGTAAAGAACTTCTCAAAAGCCGACTTCACACTTCTAAAGACTAGTGTGGTCTCCTTTAAGGCCCCGAGCCATGGAAAACAGTACTCAAGCTGCTGAATCACTTACAAATGCCTTCTACCAGCACCTGCAGGACTGCATGGATAAGGCAATCCCAAGCAAAACAAAGACTCTTTGTACCAAAGGCAAGCGTCCAGTCTGGTGGACCCCAGCCATAAACAAACTCTACAACAAAGGAGGAAGCTACTACAAGATAGAGCAAAATCCTTAAAAGGTAAGACACCCTTGATCACTATAAGTAAAAACTAAGAGCTCTCATAAAATCATCCAAAGCAAATTTCGAGAGAAAAATAGCTAAAGACTCAAAAGACAATCATAAGGCCTTCTTTAGCTATGTTAGAAACCTGGGAGGAAACTCCCAGATATGCTCAGAGCTAGTTCAAAATGATGTGAAGATTACTGATCCTACAGACATTGCCAACATACTGGCTGACAGGTTCAGTGCAAACTTCTCCCCCTCCCCAAAGGAGAGATATCTATACCAAATGATTGCAGCCCCCAAACATCTCCAGCGCCCAAGTGAGAACTGCTCTCCAAAGCAAAAACACAGCATCCATGGGACCTGATGGTGTCCCCGGCTGTGTGCTCCATGAACTCAATGAGGAATTAAACCCACAGCTAGGACAGCTGTTTAATCAAAGTCTTACCTCTGGATACGCACTCCAGGAGTGGCACTGCAACTGTGGTACCACTTCACAAAGGCGGTGCCTCCACCGACCCTGGAAATTACCGCCCATTAGCTTGACAAGCCTTATCTGCAAAGCCATGGAGAGGATCATAATGGACCTCATAAATAAAGACATAGGGAATTTGCAGACTTTGGATCCAACCCAGTTTGGCTTTGTCAAAGGCAGATCATGCCTTTTAAACTTGGTTGACTTTTTCAAACAGTCACCAAAGCCATTGATGAGGGAAAGGCAGTCCATACAGCCTACCTCGATCTGGCTAAGGCCTTCGATACAATACCCCACTCGGGTATCATTGAAAAACTCATCAGCTTAAATGTCAACCCATACATCACAAGATGGGTTGCAAACTGGCTGAGTGACAGAACCCACAGGGTCAGAGTTGCTGGCGCCATGTCAGACTCAAAGCCTGTCACAAGTGGTGTCCCACAGGGCTCAGTCCTGGGCCCACTCTTGTTTGGCATCTACTTTTCCAAGTACAAGCAAACACAGGAGGGTTATGGCTGACAAAGTTTGCAGATGACTGCAAACTGGGCCATAGTAGAAAACACATCTGACACAGATATCCTTCAGAAGGGTCTCACAGAAACAGATAACTGGTGCCAGAGCCACGGCCTAAAGTTAAATGCCAAAAATGCATAGTCATACCCTTCGGAAAAACAAGGTTACCCCTAGCTACCAAATAGGTGGCAATCCACTGAGCACAGAAGAAGTTATCAGGGACCTGGGGACCCAGGTTGATAGTAGTCTGTCATTCGACACCCATGTAGCTAAAGTAGTTAGGAAGACCTTCTACATTGCCCACCTTATCATGAAGGGATTCTCATCTAGATCAAGGGAGGTCATAGTCTCCTTTACTCATCACTCATCAGACCAATGATTGAGTACAATGCCCCATTCGGAATGTATCTGACCTGACACTTGCAGCAGCTGGAGAGGCCACAAAAGTTCCTCACCAAAAGGATAAAGGGTCTCAACATCTGTCCTATGCTGCCCGACTGAAAGAAATCCAGCTCTATTCAGTCGCTTACCGCTTGCTCAGAGGTGACCTTTGCCTAACATACAAGGCCATGTCAAACTCAGATTTGATGAATATGCTTCACCTCAAAAAATCTAGATCCATCAGAGCCACAAGGGCGGGAGACTTAAACCTTGACACGGCTATTAATAGGATGTGCTGGAGGGATAGATTCATCACCCAAAGACTCCCTATGCTGTGGAACAAAATCCCGGTACATGTGAGGCAGAACACCTCGCTGGCCTTGTTCAAGAGAAATCTTGACCAATGGATGGGAGATCGCAGATATACCCCAGGGATTACCTCAGTGTCACTGCTCGACAGAGGCACAGCAAAATAATGGGTATAGTTCCCCATACTAAAGGGGTGGCGTAAGCCACAAAACGATGGGCTAGGCTTGTAAATGCCCTTGGGCAGATAGCCTAGTATGAACCTATGAACCTATGAACCTATGTCCTGACAAATGACACACAGTCATAGGGAACTCAGTAACAGTTGGATCTTTCCGGTGCTACACTATAACACTAACCAGTGGTAATGACCGCCACCCATTCCTGTGAGCACACCTGTTTGGCATATAGCCCCCTTAGGTACATGCAAACACACTAGGGATGTGTCCATCCAAATCTGGAAATGCATGCATTGGCCTACAATGCAGTCCCTGGATGGGACGCATATCCTACACAAGAGTATCATACAGACAGATGCCTGTTGTCTGATACATGCTGTATAGCAGTAAGCCGACTATGTCATAGTCATCCACATGTACTATACATACTATCCCGTCAGTACCACATAGGTGGTAGCCCTAAACATGTATGTTGGGTACCAATGTGTACATACAGCCTCATGTTATGTCATGTGTCCCTTGGTATCCACATATCCATAGGTATTGTGGAGTCCCAAGGTGTATCACATAAGACATTAGAGGCCTGAATGCATATCCACAAGGCAGTTGTACCCCTATAAAGACTGTCCATTATTGGCAGTCGTTGTTGTGTATAAACATGTCTGACATATAACCCAGGCATATACCCTCACTCACACTACTCTTAAGTAACTGTCATGGGTGTGTGTGGCACAGATGACCTTGGCCACAGATCTTGACAGTGGACGACCTTGTCACATACATACATATGTGACCTACAATCTGAGAAGCAGCAGCACAACCTGTCAATGGAAACAAATGTATTCATGTAGCATGCAGGCTTCACACCTACGTACTGATTGAGGGGACATGTACACATATATATTTGCCACGCAGATACCTAATGTGTGCAATGCACTTACTGTTGTAATCATAATATGTCATACCATACTAAAAGCAAAACCCACACCGCATTGACCAACAGTGAGACACACACAGTCAGCATTTGCAGAATTCAAACCCCTACCTAACTATGTTATGATACTAGAGAGAGATGCATTAACACGGCACGCTATTTGCTTTATTGGGTGGTTTCCCTTCTCCATCTGTATTTGTAGGATGGTGACATCATCAGTCTTTCCAAAGAGGAATGTACCTCTTTTAGTGTATTTTCCCAGTCTCCAAAAAGGGCACTCCTTTCAAAGACAATTGCACACATACACACACCCCCCCACACACAGTCAGCATTTGCAGGATTCAAACTCCTACCTAACTATGTTATGATACTAGAGAGAGATGCATTAACACGGCACGCTATTTGCTTTATTTGGTGGTTTTTCTTCTCCATCTGTATTTGTAGGATGGTGATATCATCAGTCTTTCCAAAGAGGAATGTACCTCTTTTAGTGTGTTTTCCCAGTCTCCAAAAAGGGCACTCCTTTCAAAGACATTTGCACACGTACACACTCAGTGTTTGCAGGATTCAAACCCCTACCTAACTATGTTATGATACTAGAGAGAGACGCATTAACACGGCACTCTATTTGCTTTACTGGCTGGTTTCACTTCTCCTGCTGCATTTATAGGATGATAAAATCATCAGACTGGAGATGGTAATGTGTGTACACTTTGTTTTATGCCATTCCAGGAATGGTCCATGTGGGTCGTCGGGTGTCAACAGCTTGAACAGTAACTCATATTCCTTACCTTGTGTGATCTATCTGTGGACACATTGACATTCCTTCATATGTCAACACATATTTATGCACAGCTTGTTGGTTTTGTGGGTACTACATGTGTCCGGGATGTTGATAAAGGGCTATTCAAAGTCTATGTGAGACATGTGTAGCTGTGTTCAGTGATGTATGTCCTGGGTGGCTGCCTTGCAAACAGTCTAGCATGTTTGGGAACCATGACCCACACATGAACATACCACAGTTAGTAGGGCTGTGTGTATGTCAGCTTCCAATAGTTCTGTTTATGACTTCAACCATGATGAACTCCATGGCCTTGCAGATCAGACTTCATAGCCGTACTGGACTGTACTTCCCATGGTGTGCATCACTTGTGTGGAGTGCCATATGTTGCTGTAACACATTCAATGGTTCCACATCCTGTGTAGGGGGGACGCTCAGCTGACTGTTCAGGTGCAGGATCTGTTTGTTCTGTAGTTTATGCATGACACATATTGGGAATCAATGTACTCCACTTGCTGCCACGCTTTTTGCATTGGGGGTAGTTGTTCATCCATTCTACATGTGATATCTCCTGGTATGATGATATGGACTATCGTCAGTGGGAGGTGGGTCTGTATATATGGGCCTGTCTGTCAGGATGTCGGCATTGTCAGTCAGGTACAGTTGGCCCTGACTCAGGACATATATGGGTGTACATTGCTATATATGACATAGGTGTCAGAGGTGTCATGATTCAGTCTGGACTCCATCTCAGCTACTCTTTACAGAACACCAACGAACCTGAGCACTAATCCCTGTTATACTCTTTTACACACTTAACACCCTACTGATCCTTTGTGGCTACAGTGTATGTCATCATAATATCCCGGCATGTCCAGGGGTCGGTTTCGTGTGTACTCTCCAGTCCAGCTGGTGAATATTGTGATGTTGACACAATGTCACATCTGCCTCATGTACACAGACAACCCTCTCCTCCTCCCGACAAACTCAGATATATGTGTGAGATGCATCTATAGAGACATACAGGGTGCTGAACTCTCTCGACCCATGACTGGCACAGTCTATCAGGTGGTGAAGGTAACCACACACACCACATATCAGTCTCACATATCCTCTGGCGACAGCACTCAAACCACATTATCACACATAGACATACTCGGATGCTGTGAATTAACTCTGCCTAAGCAGTAGAGACCTCCACAGCAGGCACACACACAACTGCTACCCCACTACAATACCCACATATCACATAGTTCACAATGTTAGTGTGCCACACAGTCACTGCCCTTCGGGCTAAACAACACACCTAATACACTTGTAATAGGCGACACTTATTGTCATACACACTGACGTACCACTCACCAGCCCAAACATGGGAATAGTCACTTTGGGCTGTCTGTCGGGTGCCAGGATATGCCACATAACACATGCAGTCAGGTCACTCCAAAGCACGTACAGGACTGGCACCATCATTGTCCATGCTGGTGCGTAAAACCTCAGATGTTACTTCCTGGACCACATGACATGGTACATGGAGGAACACTCTGATTATGTAGCCCAGGCCAGTATGACCCTGACCTTGTCTAGCATCTTACACCCACCAATTATGATGTCACAGTATACAGACAAACATATCACGTTTAACAGCTGGCTAACAAATTGGTGTCATTCATAGGGGATACAGTGTCTGTCAGCCTGTGGTGACATGCTCGACATGCCACGTAGCTTCACTATGGACAGCTTGCACCTGTCCCCCTTGGACCTTGGAATGCTGGCTAAGGCTCTTGCTACCACCATAGTGCATTTGTTGAGCAGGGCTCAAAAGACAAACCCACCTCCATAGACATTACAGGTTAAATGACACTAAGGGTAATGCTGCTCAACACCAGATGTGTTACCCTCATATTGCGGCCACTCAGGACTCTCCTCCGTATGGAGGATAGCGATATCTGTGCACTAACAGACACCTAGTTCAGGCTCACATATGCACACCAGCACTACCAGGGTATGTTTCATACCATGTTTTCTGACCACATGACTTGGGACGGACAACACAACTTGGGGGAGTATCCATATACATCACAGATACACACACCTCTGGGTTAGTAGCACTGCACAAAGCATCACAGACCATACATATACAACTACCATTGTGCAAAACTGCCTTTCAGTTTGTCGCCTGCTACAGACCACCCTCCCATACTCAGGAACCACACTCGGCATTCCTGGGAACAGTGGAGAATATGAAGGTCTCCACAAACACCATTATATTGGGTGACTTCAAATACACAAATATTGACTGGAGATACTACTCAAGCTCCAACACTCTCGCCCTACAGTCGCTACAATTTGTAAATTCATATGCTATGGCACAACCAGTCACCACAGCCACAAGGGGGAATACATACTGGACCTGATCATCACCAACATGGGGACTGTATGTTCCACACCAGCAATATACCCCTCATTGGTAAGGTCAGAACATACATACATCTCACTGGACATACATATACCCTCCACACACCCATCGTGGGTAATCTTGGTGAACTTCTCATGAGCCAATGTCTCACTTCACCAAAGCAAGGTGGTATCCTTCAGAGACCCTGAGACAGTGGCAAATATGGCTCTGACTGCTGAATCCTTTACATACACATTCTATGGACACCTAGTGGACTGCATGGATTGTGCTATCCAAAATAACAACAGGACTCACTCCTCCAATGGCAGGAGACCTGTCTGGTAGACCCCAGCCATAAATAAGTTGTACAACGTCAGGAGGAAGCTACTACATGATAGAGCATAATCCCAGACGGGGAAAGCATCTGTGATCTGTACTAGCAGACAGCTATGATCACTCATGAACTTATCTAAGGGCTGCTTCTCATGGATAATTGCACCAGACACGTAGTACTATCACAAGGCCTTCTTTAGTTATGTCAGGAAGCTGGGTGGACACTCACTGATATGCTGTGAGTTACTGCATACTGACTAAACTTACCCTGAACCCACTGGCATTGCCAACATCCTGGCAAACAGGTTCAGTGCAGATGTCTCCCCCCCGTCCCCCCTAGGGAGCAACTATCCATCCCAACAGAGTGTAACCTCCCTGACATCACACAGTAACAGGTGAGTGCTGCCCTCCCCAAAGCATACATCACAGCCTCAATGGGACCAGATGGTGTCCCAGCATGCATCTTACATGCGCTTCATGACAGACGTAACCCTCACATTACATCACTGTGCAATATCGGAGTTACTACAGGATATGTACCCACGGAATGGCGTACAGCGACAGTGGTCCCACTCCACAGAGTTGGTGCCACAACGGACCACAGACAATATTGCCCTATAAGCCTAACTAGCCTGTTCTGCAAAGCTATGGAGCGTATTGTCATGAGTCTCTTACACATAGACATCGGGAACCTACAGACACTGTGTCCTACACATTTCAGCGTTGTTGTGGGCAGATCTTGCCTCTTGAACATGTTTGTATTCTTTAGACGGTTAACAGGTCCAGCAACATAGGGGACAGTTGTCCACATAGCCTACCTGAACCTTGCAAACCCCTTCCACACAATAACTCACTGGGCCATTATGCATAGGCTCACCAGCATCGATATGGACACATATCTCACATGATGGATTGCTACCTGGATCAGGGATAGCACCCACATGGTCAGAATTGCAGGTGCCATGTCTGACTATACACCAGTTATATGTGGCATCCTACACGGCTAGGTCCTGGGACCTCTCTTGTTCAGTATATATTTGTCTGATGTACACGCTACCACAGGGGGAATATGGCTGACCTTGTTTGCACTTGACTGCAAACTGGGTGTCATAATCAACTCTCCAGCTGCGACATGCATACTCAAACAGGGTCTCACGGAGATGGATGACTGGTGCCTGAGCCATGGCCTACAGCTAAATGCCATTAGTTGCATAGTCATCCCCTTTGGGAATAGCAACATGCCCACACATTACCACATAGGTAGTACTCCATTACATATGGTAGGAGTTGTTAGGTGATTGGGGGCATGACTTGTTTGTACTGTCGCCTTTGACATTCATGTTGCCAAAGTGGTTGTACAGACCTTCTATATAAGCCACCTTATCCCATATGGTTTCACATCTAGATCGAGTGAGGTCATTGTGCCCCTATACTCATCACAACCATGCTTGGTTACAATGACACATTTGGGGTGTACCTTACCCAGCACCTGCAGCAACTGTACTGGCCACAGAAGTTCCTCACCAAGCAGATTTAGGGACTCACATGGATGACCTGCACAGTTCGGATGCAGTAACTCCAGCTATACTCAGTCGCTTACCACCTACTCGGATATGATGTGTGCCTGTTGTTTACAGAAATATCCAACCCAGAATTACTGGACATGCTCCACCTCAGGAT
Organism: Protopterus annectens; assembly: GCF_019279795.1. NCBI lineage: Eukaryota > Metazoa > Chordata > Ceratodontiformes > Protopteridae > Protopterus > Protopterus annectens. Next base: position 1,843,302,111 of record NC_056741.1, read on the forward strand.
ATCCGACTCCCTTGGAGCTACACACTCCAGGGACATATACCTCAGCACAGATGTTAATAGGACATGCTGGAGGGACAGATTCTTATCCCAGGGCCTCCACTCACTCCGGATTGTGATCACAGTTTCACATAGGCAGAGCCACCCACTGGCCACCTACAGGGGACATCTTGATGGCTGTATGGGTGATCGTATGTTTACTCCTGGGATATTTTCTGTGTCCCTGCAAGACAGAGGCACACTAGCCTAGACATACATGGGCTATCTTGTGTGACCTACTATTCACTGGCACAGTGTAGTAATCTGACAGGGTTGCAAAAGCTAAACACACTCTGGCTAGGCTTGTACATGCCCTAGGGCAGATAGCCTAGTATTGACCTCTGAACCTATGCTTATGTTCGGGATGCACAATATTTATTGCTGATACTGTTTGCAGGTCTTTATCATCTTTGCTTTCCCAGTTTCTATGAACAACTTAGGTATCTGCAGAACATATTTGATTATGACAGGGTTCCACTATATTATATATGTGTCTGTTGTCATGTAACTATGTGCACAGGGCAGATTGCTGGATAGTGAGAGGTTCCTGGGTTAACACATGCAACTGCCAGATATGTGTGGCCCACTGCTGTACTCAGACATGGCCTAAGTGTGTGAGCATGCCCAGTTCAGGCTTTCCATGTTTTGTTGCCTGACATTTGTCTCATTTATTCAAGTGTGTGAGCATGCCCAGTGTGACCTTTCAGTATGTTGCAATCTGAGGTCCACTACATTTGTGGATATGTGTGAACATGACCAGTATTAACATTTATACTGTGTGTGTGTGTGTGTGTTGGAAGTCAAGTTCTGTTCTTACTGCAGGACTCACCTTTGTGTCATAACTCAACAGGGATTATGCTGTGCCTGCAGGGTTTCCATGAGATACTTTGCATAGACTTATGAACATTCCTTCATATGGGCTGGCCACTGCAATAATGTCATGCTTTAGTGGTTCAGTACTTTAACTATAGTGCACAGTATCCTAGGTTCGAGGCCCATCACTGCTTTATATTTTCATACTGAGCAGACCAGACTGCTTAAGGGCCAGTTAAGCAAATATGAGCATGTTGGCTTTTGTTCAGCTATGCCCTACTTAGACCAGGCTTGTCCAACATTGCTGAATATTCACCAACTTTGCTGGACGTTGCCCAATATTACTCAACACTGACCACAGTTGCACTAGTTGGTGTGTGCGATTCTGTTTGCATATACTACATGGTGGTAAATGCTGTTTAGCACTGCTTTAAATTGCTTAACACATGGCAATCATGCCTCAGGTGGTGCTGCAGGGCTGCCTATGTCGGATGCACATACTACACTCCCTGTACATGTTTGAAAGCAGGTAGTGTCAACTTAGGCATCCCTTTTACTATATGTGCGAGTCAGAGAGAGGTATCGTTTCCAGAGTTCCTACTGAGCCAGTGTATGTGCTATGTGTTGCCTCTTTGCCAAGGCCAAAGCATACTGGGCACGCCTCCTTCTGCCTACTGGGGCAGGCTCAGGTTGTTCCTCCTCCGAGTCACGCTCTGCCTGTGATGACCATGACAATGGTGGGGGGCTGTTTGGCCCAGGCCTATGCTGGTCCTGCTGCAGCTGTTTTTGCAAGATCATATTATGTAGCATAGCACATACCACGACAATTTGGGTACATGTAGTGGGTGAGTACTACAGGGCTCCACCAGATGTGTCCAGGCACCGGAACCGTGACTTGAGCAGCCCAAACACACGCTCGATTACATTTCGTGTTTGTGCGTGTGTCTCATTATGGCGTTCCTGTTCAATTGTGTGTGCGTTTCTGATGGGTGTCATCAGCCACGGCTCCAGTGCATAGCCAGCATCCCCCACTAGGTGACCATGTGGGATGTTCCCAATGGCAAATGTCTGGTACAGCTGCGTCAGATGCCAGATATGGGAATCATGGTAGCTTCCAGGGCAGCCAGCACACACATTCAGTATTATGCCCTGGGCATCACACACGACCTGGCAGTTGATGGAGGGGAAGCCCTTGCGGTTGAAGTAGACCCTACCCCGCTCGCCGGCTGGTGCTTTGATGCGTATGTGCGTGCAGTCTATTGTGCCCACTACCTCAGGGTATTCCACTATTTGCTGGAAGAGATGCATATTGCTGGCCAGTACCTCACGGGAACTGGGGAAATATAAATGATCACCGACATGTGCTGACATGGCATCCAGGAACTGGTGCAGTACCCTGGATGCTGATGCCTGTGATATCCCCATCATATCACCAGTTGGTCTCTGGAAGGTACCTGTTGCTAATATTCTTAGGCCAACACATATCTTGGTTTCCACTGGGATGGGTTCTGTGTGTGAGGCGTGGCCTGCACAGCTCAACAATTTGCTGCAGGAGGTCTCTGTCCACTCTATAGCGCTCCACTATCTCCAGCTCATGTAACCCCTGGTAGGTTACCCTGGGCCTGTACACTCTTCTCCGTCTCCTCACTGTGGGTTGTCCAGCAGCATTTCCATTGTCACCACCCTCAGCATGTTGCATATGTCGCATTATAACAGCAATGGCAGCCCCTAACATTTCTTTGTCTCAGTAAAGCTTTTTCAGTTTTCACTTCTATTAGCTTACTGCAGTGTCTCTTGTGAGAAACATTATGGACTGTTGTTTGCAGAGTTTTAAGTGCTAGGCTAGGCTAGTGTACTGCCTGTGTAATTGCCTGATTCTGATTGTTTTCACCTGCTAGTTCTGCTAGTACTCCCTGGTAGCTTCCTACTATTTGTTGTGCTTCCTATTTCCTTTCAGTTTCCTCGGGGCGGGGGGGGCAGCGCCGCGCACACAAGCGCAAACACGCTCACAGCAGCTCACATGCGCGCACACATGCTTACAAGGACTACAACTTGCTTATTCAGGTTAAAACATGTGCACACCAGCGCAAACGCGTTTACAACACTTTAAACTGCCTTATACATGCTTACTCCGGCTTAAACGCATGCACTCACGCTTACACATGCGCACACTGTCTTACTCGGGTTTACAGGCGCGCACACGCATGCATACCTGCTCAGCAAGAAACTTTGGTGTTATTCATGGCATACACCTTCCATTTCTTGCCTTTACCTAGCCTACCTGTTGACACACCTCTTTCAATGATGTGTAAATGACAGCTGACACATGCCACTCTGCTCCAATGAGCTTCCCTTCTTTCATACATACCCCACTCGTGATGTCACCTATCTTCTACTCTGTTACTCCCCTTATCCTACTCCTACACTCCACTGACTGTGCTCATTTGCTATGTAAACCTGTGATTCACTATCCTAACACTCCTTTGCATAGGATTGCCTACTAATGCTTGGTTACATCTCTTAGACTGTGCTTCCCCCCTTAGCAACCTCTACTCGGTGGCCATGTTGTCTTCAGCCTGCCATTCCCTTGCATTGTAAATTAACAATTTAAATAAAATCCACATTTGTGGGTTTTAATTTTTATTTTTCTGGTTTTTAGAGTGCAGCCCGTTTGCGCTGCGCTGTGCTATGCTTAAACATCGGAAATCGGAGAAAAAAAAATTTTTTTTTTTTGATATTGCATCAGGAAACATTGCCATTGACCGTTTTGGCCATTGGCATGCTTCCTGCACTGGATGCAACCTTTATTTGGAGCTGTCACGGCTCCGTTTTGCTATTTGCAGAATGGTACTCAGTTGTCAACTGAGTACATTTCTGCAGATTACACTGCTCTTACTCGGATAGGTTCGGGTTTCCTGAATCACAAATCTACCTCATTTGCATGCCTTTCACCTGCAATTCAGGTTATTCGCATAACCTGGCCCTGTCCGTGTAAGAGCCGTTTTAGGAGCTCTCTTGCATGCCCCTGCAGGCTGTTCCTGGATCGCTCGTCAGACATGATGGCTGCTTGGAGTCTTACTCTACTCTTAGACTCTGTGCAAGCCATCGTGAATCCGGCCCATATTTTATCTTAAAGTCTCAGGACATTTGTCATTTTTTAGGTTTTAACGCAGGACACAACTGTCCAAAGTGGGACTGTCCCTCACAAAGAGGGACAGGTGGTAACCCTATTCATAAGTAATGCAAATGTAATAATAATGTTTCCAATTATATTCACATAGTTGCATTTGATTGGTAGGATTCAAAAGGAAGTACCTGCCCCATTATGCATTATGGAGTTTTAATCTGTTCTGTAAACTTGAACCTTATTTAAATCACTATTTATATTAGAATAAGTCATTGCCGGTGTGTGTGTGTGTGTGTGTGTGTGTGTGTGTGTGTGTGTGTGTGTGTGTGTGTGTGTGTGTGTGTGTGTGTGTGTGTGTGTGTGTGTGTGTATGTGTGTGTGTGTGTGTGCATTAGTTGTAGGGTAGGTGTTGAAATCTGCTGAAATTGTAAATATTCTTTATTAAAGCAGTACAAAATCTTAATACTGCTCTGGATTTAAACAGAAATAACCCTCGTGCTATTATTAATCGATACTACTGAAGTCATGGAGAGTTGTGTAAACCTTTTCTTGTGAAGAAAGTTCATTGGAAATGAAGTCATTAAAAATTGACACAGAGTCTCACACTTTTTAAAGATTCAGTTATGTTCCACAACAGGTTTTGTTTTCCTTCAAATTACTGTAAAAAAGGCTTTGTTAAAAATATTGCATTATTAAATTAATGTAATACTAATTATAATATTATAATTATTATAATTTAATGTTACAGTACCATCTATTTTCTTGTCACACAATTTCTGTCAGACTAGAAACGGGTCACGGCAAAACACATTACAGTTGTGTTCAGTCTTGCTTTTTATTTATTACACCAGTCTTTTAAATGCATATAAGCAAGAATTTTTAGTCTGTAATATAAATCAGGAAGTAACATCCAAAAAAATGGGAGTCATTAAAATAATAAATACAAGGAAATGAAAGAAGTGAATTAGAAAAATAATTGAAAATGGTTGACATTTGATGCAAGTCAGTTATGTCAGACATTTTTATGTCTCACTGAATTTAATATTTTCTTGATGATGAATAAAGTAACAGCAACCTTTGTATAGAAGATAAATATCTGAATGCATTCAAATGTGGCAAGTTTCTGGTTATACTGATTTATTTTTTTATGTATTTTATATTTGTTTACCGGGATAGTCTGACTGGATACATGTCCATTTTCAGCAGAGGCCCAGGGAGAAAAGCTCCAATTTACATGTATAAACAAAGCACTTATGAGACATGGATATATACAATGTACAATGTAGTCTTCAAGAAGGGACTCACAAGATTGACAGTGTTTATGATACACATAGCTATTAGGGGATAAACATTGGATATATGCAAAATTACATATACAGCAAAAGTGGATGTTTACATAGATAAAAAAAACACTAACGAGACAAGCATATTTACAAGGTGTGTACAATGTAGTCTTCAAGAAGGGATTCACAAGATTTATAATGTACAGAAACTATGAGTTTATAACAACAGTTCTGAGCAAAAACAAGTGACACACAATACTGAACAGAGAAAGGTGGGTAAAATATGGAGTTAGTCAGGGTTGGTACAGGGACAAAGCCAGTGTGTTCTAAGACATTGTTTGAGGCCATTTTTGAAGAGGTTTGGAGATGGTTCCAGAGTAAGGTTAGCTGGGAGTGATTTCCAGGTTTTACCAACAAAGTTGGCAAACAGGGGAGTCTCCAGATAAATTAGAAGCTTTGTGAGTTTGGACCAATAATTTGTTGGATAATCTGAGTGGCCTGGGATTATTATGTGGTTTTATGATATTTGTAAGTGCTGAAGTATTTTCTGGTTTATAGAGAATGTTGTGGGCAACAATGAGCTGATTGAACTGTATTAAGCTAGGTAATTCGAGCCAACCTGGGAGATTAAGGTTTTGGCAGTGATGGGTCCTATATAAGGAGCCAATGGAGAATCTGGTGATATGGTTATAACAGTGAACAAGTTTGTTTAGTTCTGTTTTGTTCAAGTTAGAGAGAATGGGGAAGAGTAGATGGAGTAGGTGATTGCAGTCCTAGCTAATGGGGTTAGGAAGGATTTATTTCTATATAGTGACCCAAGCTTCTTATTAATTATTTTGATACTTTTGTTGATGTGCAAATTGAATTTGAGATTATTATCAACTATTACCCCTTCCCTGATAAAAAGAACTTTTAAGTGCATATATGGCTAGGCATCTTATGGTCCCTGTGATTCCTTGCCTAGTATTATAGCTACTAATAGCCATCCCCAATTGTACACCTCTGGGACCCTCCCTGATGACCTAAGTCATCATCTGCTCACCTCAATTATTAAGCAAAAAGCCATCAACCCCCACCAACCTTTACTTAAAATGGTAAGAAACAAAAAATACTTTAACCCCCACCAAATTCCAACAAGAGCTTAACTTATGTAAATGGTCAATTCTAAAACACGTCTCCTTAGATGAAGCCGTTGTTTACTTTAACAACAAATTCCTAGAAATCCTTGATTCTCATGCACCCATTCGCTCAACAAGAACTAAGGCAAGAACTGCACCATGGCTATCCAAAGAGTCTAAACTAAATATCACCCTTAGAAATAAGGCATGGGCATTATGACAAACTACTAAAGACCCCCCAAGATCACATTAAATATAGGCAAATAAGGAACAACATTAAAAAAAAAAAAAACATTTTACAAGACAAAAAAAGCTATTACTATAACATGCAGGTAATTAATCAAAACAAGTGTCAGAAGTTCTGGGCAGGTTTAAATAAACTATTACATCCTGGTCAGACTTCCACCCCAGTCCCTGCAGCCACCATTGATAAACCTACTGAGGAAGTCTCCGACAGTTTTAACCATTTCTTTACTGAGACTATTCAAGTCCTAGTGAGACAGTTACCCTCCAGCCCCCCTTGTTATAAAAGCAACACCCCCAAAAAACAACCTACATTTAAATTCCAACCAGTTGCCACCTCACTCATCCGTACCTTGATTAAAAAACTAAAACCAACTACACTCTCCGCCGACCAACTCCCTGCTGAGTATCTACAAATAGCAGCTGATGCCATTGCCTACCCCATCTTCATACTAATCAGTTGAAAAATAGCAGAGGCCCAAATCCCTTCTATTTGGAAAATGTCCTATGTAATCCCACTTCACAAAGGAGGTAGCTCTACTGAGTTATCCAATTATAGGCCAATAGCAATACTATCCCCACTTGCAAAAATTATGGAAAAATGCATCCATAGACAACTGATGCATCACCTAACTCAGAATAACCTCATGGCAGACTCCCAGCATGGCTTCCAACCGCACCACAGTACTACTTCAGCCCTTCTAGCCTTCTCCTGTACCATAAACCATAATTGCAATAACAATAACATATCATCTGCCCTCTTCTTGGATCTCTCCAAGGCATTTGATATGGTGGATCATCAGTTACTAATCCACACCCTGAAAACTTTCTGCCTAGATACTACAGTCATTCAATGGTTTCAGTCTTATCTGAATGATAGACAGCAGGCTGTCCTTTGGCAAAACAAACTTTCTAAACTCCTACCCAACCCACTAGGAGTACCTCAGGGATCCATACTAGGGCCCCTTCTATTCTCCATCTTCATTAACGACCTCTATTCTGCTATCCCTAAAGTCAGCTGTGTCCAATACGCTGATGGCTCCACCCTGATTTGCTCGGCCACATCTCCAAATGAACTGTGGTCAGCTACACAAACCACCTTTAATACAATTGAAAACTGGCTTTCTGGTTGTCGTCTAATCCTAAATCCCCCCCCCCCAAAAAAAACTGTTGCTTTTCTCCCCAACACACAGGTCTACTCTATTCACTTTTACCATTAAATCCAGCAATGGCACAATAATCACCCCAGACTCCTCAACAAAACTGTTATGATATTTGTAAGTGCTGAAGTATTTTCTGGTTTATAGAGAATGTTGTGGGCAACAATGAGCTGATTGAACTGTATTAAGCTAGGTTGTCATTGATACTAATCTTAAATTCGACTTGCATTTTAATCAATCCATTAAGACCATCAATAAAAAACTAGGCTCACTTTACAGGATAAAAGCCTTCTTAACCCCTCCTGCTAGATGTGCCATAGCTCACTCTCACCTACTTTCAACCCTTCTGTATGCATCCTCGATACTCTCCAATCTAAACAAATCTGTCCTTAACAAACTCTCTATCTGCTATAACCATATTGCCAGATTTGCCACTGGCTTGCCTTATAGGACTCATCATTGTACTCACCTAAACCAGCTTGGGTGGTTAGAATTACTAGATACTGATAAAAACACTTGTTTGGGGAAGCTGCTGATGCTTTGTTTAAGTCATTTCAGAATAAGGGGAAGGCCTTACAGGAACTCAAATGTGTTTGTCTCTCCTGTTCCTAAATTTCAAAGAAACTACCCAATAAGGCTGCCTTTGTTCATAGGCAATCTCACCCTCATACTAAGGGCAAAAAAGTGACAAATAGTCTCCTGCTAAGGCTACTCACACTTCAGGGACTCAGAAGTCTTCCTTTCCAGATAAACCAGGTGCTGTCTGACTATCCTTCTTTTCCCAGCCATGTTCCTATCTCTCTTCGCCTTTCTCTCTCTCTCCTTGTTTGGCTTTAGATTACTCAGGATTTTTGATTTCTGTCCATTATTCTCCAGGGGTATTTCATGTTGTGTTAAATTCCATCCCCTTTTATGAGCATTCCTCAGTGTCCTTGGGAACAACTCTCATTTTTCTCAGAGGTACTTTGAGACATTTTTTCTCAGGTTACTATTCAAGAGGTGCCTGTGTCCCAAAGGGGAGGGGTTTTACTCCAGAATACTTCTAGTTCCCAGAAAAGAGGATACTTGGAGATGAGTTCTAGACCTCTCTCATCTAAATGCTTTTCTAAAGGTGCCCACTTTTCGAATGTTGTCCTTTTAGATTCTGTTTCCTCTTTTGCTTCCTCAGGCTTATATGGTGTCTCTGGACCTCAAGGATGCTTATCTCCATATTCTGATTCTTCCCCTTTTCAGGAAGATTTTGCATTTCTCTGTTTCTTCCTGGCATTTTCAGTTCTCTTCTTTGCCTTTTGACCTTTCTACTGTCACAAGGGTATTCATCAAATGCCTCGCTCCTGTGATTGCTTTTTTGCAGGCTTCAGGGGATCCAAGTATTTCCCTACTTGTACAACCTGCTGATTCAGGCCTCCTCTCCAAAAATCCTTTTGCAAAATGTTCATTTTGCCATTTCCCATCTTCAGAGTCTGGGGCTCATAATAAACTTCAAAAAGTCTCCTCTGACTCCTCAGAATCATGTTTTTCTACATTGCAGGATCAGACGGTTTCAATGCTGGCATTCCTGCCTTAACTCTCATTTTCTTCTTTCAAACTCTCTTTCCTTTAGCCTCCATTACAGCCAGGGAGTTTCTGAGGGCTTTGGGTTTCATGGTATCTACCATCTCTATGCTCTCTCTGGCCAAACTCCACATGAGAAAGTTTCAGTGGTTCCTGAAGTCAGTTTGGCTTCAACATGCACATCCCTTAGACTTTGTAGTTCCTGTTCTTCCTTGTCTCTAAATCCAGGGGTCACTTTTTTTGGCTCCCTAAAGGTACAGGGAGTGTGGTCGCCTCTTCAAAAGCAGGAGCACATCAATATCTTAATTTTGTTTTGGAGAAGTTGAGCTAGGCTTGTTTTGAGCCTGCTGCTTCAGCTTCCTTGTAACATTGCTCTTGGAAGACTGTTCTTTTGTTGGCCCTTACTTCTGCCAGATGGGTGTCTGATCTTCAAGTCCTTATGGCTTGTCCTCCTTTCTTGGTGTTTCATAAGGACAGGGTGTCCTTGCGCACTAATCCTTCTTTTATGCCCAAAGTGGTTAATGAGTTGTCTCTTAATCAGTCTATTCATTTACCTACTTTTTTCCCCGCTCCACAATCTGCCTGTGAGAGGGTGCTGTATATTTTGGATATGCATAGACAACTCAGATTTTATTTGGATAAGACTAAGTGTATTAAAAATCTGATCTGTTATTTGTTTCCTTTCATCCTAGGTCCCTTGGTTTAGCTGTATCCAAGCAAAGTATTTCTTCTTGGATCTCAAAGGCTATTTCTTTTGGTTATGCTTTTCATGGTAAGGGCCTTCCTTCTTCTGTAAAGGCTCATTCTATTATAGCTGTGGTTTCTTCTGGTGCTTTTTTCAAGGGGTTAGACATTAGCTCTATTCTTGAAGCAGCTACCTGTACATCTGGGCATACTTTTACCAAGCACTACAAGTTGGATGGAATCTACAGAGACAGAGCTAGCTTTCCTAGGACCATCCCTCTTGGCTTCCTAGAGGTCTCTGCTGGTCCTTCCTCTTCCCAAGTTTCTTTTTGAGCTTTGCTACTATCCCAGTTGTTAGGAATACTGCAACCAGTGAATAGAAGGACACAGTACAGTTGTGTAAAATTTTACCATATCAGTAGATGTACTTTCCTTCACTACTGCAGTATTCACTCCCTCCCTCCTCCCCCTGGTCCATTTCCCTCCTGGATGTACTGGTTACCTCTTGGTTTTCCTTGGACTGGTGCTCCTACTGGGGCTGTCAGTTCTGAGGATGGAACATCCAGATGTCAGCTTTATGCCCATCACTATGTGAGGAGCATAAGTGTGACGTACGTCGTACCTTAAAGCAACAGTAGGCTTTTCTATATTGGCCAGATGTCAGGCTACCCAAAGTAGGGAATCCCAGTTGTTAGAAATACTGATGTTCAAGAATGTGGAGTTTGCATAAGATGAGGGAGCTGCAGGGAAGGATCTGAGATCCAGAGGGGATAACTGATTGGTCGATCAGATGGACTGTGCACAGAAAGCCTAGACAGATGGAGAACTACATGAGGTTGGCAAGAAGGTAGTGAATATGAAGAGGAAAGACAGGGGGTAATAGGGCATAGGCAGATGTTGTTAGAGGAGTACACGAAAGGTGGAAGCAGGGAGAAGGACAGAAGAGCAGGTAAATGGACTGTAGGTAGGTGGGAGTCAAGGACTGAGGAGAATGTAGAAGGTTGGAGGGATAGAGCTCTGTGGAACAGGATTCCATGCTAGGGAGCCAGAGACAGAGGGCACAGGTGATGGAAGTGAGGCAGGAGCTGAAGAAGCTAAACCAGTGGTAGCACAGGAAAGAGGAAACAGACAAAAATGAGAATAATGAGGGACTTAACTATAAGGGAAGGTTATATGGCAAATTGCCTAGAAGACGAGGAGCAGCATTATAGAAAGTCATGGGGCAGTCAGTGTGAGTAACAGTGAGACTGAGGGGGTAGTTAACACAAATATGGTGGAGTAGGGGACAGAAAGGCAAAACCCACAAACAAGGGAAAGAGGTACTGGTGGGAGTGATTAAGTCATTAGAGTACTTGGGTAGTAAATAAGGGGGAAAGTGGAATTTAAATAGGAAGGAAACAGTCACAGACCTAGCCCTAACCCTACAGACCTAACCCTAATCCTAACTACAGGCTGTGTGGATCAGTTAGCTGTGAAAGGAGAAAATCACCCACATACATAAGGGGGGTAAAGATCTAGTGAAATGCATTGTGTAGATGAAGCATGAAAGAGGATCAAAGAGGTGAGGGCCTAGGAAAGGCAATTTTGTTTTTTCATATGTTGCCAGTCCCAAAATACCAAGGGGCTAACCTGTGTTTCCTCACAAAGAGGTTCCCTTCAAAACCAAACTGATCTTTTTACTGTGTTTCAGGAAATTTCTCCTTTTCTCCATCACGTGCAGCTGTACAGGTGGTATGTATAAATTCTGAGATGGAGGTATAGCGGACTTACTCCCTGCAGAACAAAATGTTTTTGATTTGCAGCATTGCAATGAATATTATTTAGTATTTTGATCAGCTGTGACTGACAATAGTTTTTGAGCAATGACTTTCTACATAGAAAGAAGTGAACCAAAATCCAGCAATTTTAAATAGAAAAACATCAATTGATGCACTGTTCATAAATGGTAGTCTTCAATGTGTTACCCATAGGACTGCATTATTGAACCAGGGGCTAGAAAAGCACATTAGGGCAAATGTGCCTTTATACTGGGATAGAAATGGTGGTGGTTTTGGGAGGAGTGGGTGGATGAAAGTATTTTCCAGGCAAAGGGAGAAAAAGTAACAAATGGAGGGGCAGCTAGGATGGATGAATAAGGCAGTAGGGGAAGGTGGCAGAGGGACAAGGAAATGGAGGAAGGGTGTACAAGAAGCAAGAAGGAGAATGGTAGAAGGAAACATAGAAGAGGGAAAAGTAACCAAAACAAGGTGGCCAAGATTGAAGGAGACATGCAGAGCTTGAGGAGAGTGCTCAGTGTTTCAGGAGCATTCAGTGCTTGCGATAATGAAAACGGTTAGCCAAATGGTTAGCTGAAGAAACATCAAAGAGCTTGTGCAATGTTCTTTGTTAACTGGCTGTTGAGTTTGGTTTGGACTGGAAAGTAGCAAAAAAAGAGGGACAAATTAGCTTACTATACATGGGTGAAAATATAGGAGAGATGAAGAGTGTTGAAAGTGGACAGGTAAACAAATGAAGAGCATATGTAATCAGCTAAAGGAAGAGTTCAGCAAAAATGAAAATGATAGTGGTGAAATGGAAAGAAGGGCCCCCGGAAAAGGGAGAAGAAGGCAGGAGCTCAAGCTCATGGGGCTAGACAGCAGTAGAAATGACACCAGAATGACAGAATGTGTAGGGAGTAAAAGGAATTGAGTTCAGGTGGTACTTATTTTCAGAGGGTCACTGAGATGGAAGCAATCATACAATGGAATAAGGCTTATGTGTTTTGGCAAAGCAGAAACACCGGACAGTGGTAGAATGGCATAGGGGTGATACTATTTACTATTTATTTTACTATTTGATAGCCAGCTAGCTGGGCTGGTATGCCGATGCTTTTTAAGCACCACCTGAGCTATACTGAACACATTTACACTTGCACAAGGCTAACAGAGTAAGAATACAGTTGGCTTAACTTACAAGTAATCACACAAGATAAAATAATTGTTGACAGCTCAGCAGTTATAAGCAGGAAATTAAGTATGTTTATCTGTAGAGAGAGGGTCATTTTTAACTTAACTATTGTCTTTGAAAACATTTGCAAATAGCTTCATTGAGGAGATTAACTTTTAGTATTTTTTTTAAACTTTCCAATATTTATTGTTTCCTGAATTAGAGATAGTTCCTTGTTGCTGAGTCCAACTTGGAGAGAACTTTTTCACCTAATGCTGTTTTAAAACTAGGGCTGACTACAGCAACGGTTACCTCTTTGCTGCTTCTAGGTGGCTATGGATTTTAGCCAAAGAGGTGTCTTTGCTGTTAGTGGCGGGTAATATACCAAGTTAATGATTTTAAATAACATTGTACTTAGTTGAAGGCTGGCTGTATATTATAAGAGCAGCCATTTGAAACCCTGGAGAAGGTGACATTGCTGCTTTTGGGAATCTGCCTCAAGGTCAAAGCTACACTCCTTGTGTTTGTCTAAGTGAAGCTTTTGAGTACTGTAGCTAGAATTCAGGACTAGGTAAGGGCACATTTTTTGCATGTGCATGACAGCTATTTGGTGAGAGAGATCTTTGCAACACATTGTTCGCTGAATCAGTGTTTTAAAAACAAATCTACCAGTATGTATAGTAAATATCAAACAAGACCAAGATAGCTCTGTTTTATAACATCAGGGATAGTACTGTTTTAACTGTTTTCCTTCACTGAAATTTGTGAGAAATAAAAGGTAGGCTAATATTGGATGGAGTTGTGAGATACTTTTTTATATTTTGTTGGAAAGCAGGGTGAGATGGAATTTATTTGCTAAATTTTCCATTGTAGTGAGGAGAAATTATCTGTGTGTTTTCACAAGATTTGTGTTATTACTGCTCAAAGTTTTAAAATTAGAATGTGTGGGGATCAGTAAATCAACTTGTCAGTCATTTTAACTCTCTCCATTATTATTTGGGTACCATGGAAAGAGCTGCTTGTCTCTAAGATAGTTAATTTTCACTGCTCTAGGACAGGGTATTCAGAATAGGTGGGATGGGTAAGAATGGAGGAAGACTGGCAGTAAGCTTCAGGGAAATATTGGAGGGAGTGGGGACAGAAGGTGAAAAGATGAAGTAAGTGGAAGCGGAGGAAAGCAAAGAAGCATTTCAACAATGAAAATACAGACACATAAACTGAATCATTAAAATTCTTGCAATATTTACATAATGTTTTTAACACAAGTCTGTTATAAGATGTAATTATTTTAAACATAACAATGGCCTGATTTAAGATGGTCACAGTTACCTTGAATTTAGTTAAATGTAGGCTTTTTCCTCAACTGAAATGGATATGGGAGAGGGATTCATATGTGCATGTGCCATTGTTGCAAGACATTTTGGTACCAACAGTTTTCCATGGCTGTACCAAGACACTTCCCAACTCAGGACTGGAATACAGTTTCTGATATTAATGGAGATATTGTATTACTTTGTAGACCTAGATGAATGTGCCAGCTTCTCAAAAATCAGGAAAAAAATGCTAGCTGTCTGTATTGTATTGTTTACTGTTACAATGGACCTGCTTTTATCTATAGGCTAAAAGTACCTATGTCATGCAAAAGTCAAATATTTTATAGTTAGGAACCTAATGTCAAATTAGAATTGACCATGCCACCTTCTTTCTCAGAGTTTCCAAAAAGCAACAGAAACTGTTTCTGAGCTACTGTTTTCTTAAAGATTTCAGCGATAAAATACTTAAACAGTGAAGACGCAAACACGTTTAATGCCCATGTGAATGGACACTATATAAAATTGTCTCAAAGAACTAAGCAGGTGATGTTAGAACCTGATCATGCAACATTAGGGAAGTAATGTGCTTAAACGGTTTTATTATACACAAAAACAAAAATATAATAGAACCTTGACACCCTTTGATAAAACTTTTCAATGAAGCACATATATTGACTTGTATGACAGTACCAAAAGTCAGCTTTTCACTGAAGACAGGAAAAAGGAAAATACTTTCCTTTGTGTTTATGTAAACCTTAATTGATACTGGGCTTGTAAAGAGGAAGTAAAATATTTCAACATAGTTTCCAAAGAAAAGTCCATGACTGTCCAAACTTTCATTTCTAAGTCCTGTTGACTAAATGAAATGTCTGCTTTAAAATGAAATTAATTTTGCTACAACTTGAGTCCAATTCTTCAACAACTTTTGGTTTAGAATCTTCTGTATTTATCAAATATAATTTTAAGGAAACTTCTGTTCTTCCTTTCATCCCTAACTTCTGAAATTTGTGCTCTTTGATTGTGGAGAATCGAGAACATAGGTCAGCTTGCTTCCATATAATAAGATCCCTCCTGTAATATCTCTCAGTAGAGCAGTTTAATGAAGTCTAGAGGTGGTAAGAATTCACAAGTAACATACATACATACTGAGGCATGTGTAATGCTGTACATGGAGCCATGTAGTGCAATTTTACATTACCCTAGACTATAAGGCTATCTGTTTATGTACACTAGTAGGATCCAAAAGTTATATTATTCCGTTCACAGTTTGAATTATTACAATTCCTTTATTAATGTTTCACAAACTTTTTAGCACAAGATTGCTATTGAACATAATTATTTTAAGCATAACAATGGCTTTGTAATTTATGCAGTTATAAAACCTGACCTAGTTTTTTTTTAAATATCCTTTACCACTCTTAGATAAAATGATGTTCAAAGTAATATAATGACATACTCTCTCAGCCTTTCTCTTATTTGAAAGGTATAACAAACATTAAATTGAAATCTCCCAGACGGAGATATTAATGAAAATGAAGACTATGGCCCATTCCCTGATTACTCATCTTTTTTTTTGTTTGTTTTTTGATGGGTGATATTTTAAATGAAACACATTTTCATGTGGAAGGTATTTGCATGCAGTCAGTTGTGCAGGCCTACTGACATCTCCAAAGTATCAGACCTTAATGCTGTCACTCACTTTGCAGATGTTGCTTTCCTTTTAACTAGATCCTTGTACTACTGCTTGCTATCTGAAACTCTGATGTCATGCCATACAGAAAATGGATAACTGTCCTAGGTAGCAAATGTAAAATAAAGCAAAAAAAGGATGCGGTCAGTTTTCCTTAAGAAGCTCATCAGATGAACACTGACTACCTCATCTTTTCAGACAATCCTGTCAGCCTTGTGTCTCCCTCTCACTATGAGTTTCTTCATTAAGACTCGAATAGTTTCTTTCTACAAGTAATCAGACTGTTGAACAACTAACCTTAACAATGTCAACATTCCCACAGTTCATGAGAACACCATAAGTGAATATGATTGTCTTTACTGTTGTCGAATTAAATTATTCTTTTTATCTAAGTTATGCAATCTGAACTAAATTATTATTTGCACAAGTACACGGAATGTGAATTATGCTATGCTGCTATCCTATCTTAAAATAGTGGTGGGTAAGTTATCTCTGTGTGTATTTTTATCTCTGCTGTCTAGAATTTATTCCGTTATATTCCGTTAAATGCCGTTATATTCCGTTATATTCCGTTATATTCCATTATATGCTCCCTTTGCCCTCTTATGAAAACTGGTTTTCAATGCGCATGAGCCTAAAGCAATGAAATTTCATCCAGTGATACATTGCATTTGTTGATCTGAATAACAATAACGTTTACTTTGACTATGACTTTGTTTCTTCCCATCACCTGTCTTCTCACATGTACCTCAGCCATAGTGGTGTTTATAGCCACATTAATGCAGTCCTGGTATAAACATACTTTCATCTACATAAAAAGCTACTGTCTGGTTTGCTTCCCTAATGAATATGTCTTTAGCCATCAGGAATATATTGCAACACACATGACAGGTGAGATTAAAACAGGCTGCAGAAGCCCACCACTCAGATGAGCACCTGGACCCCCTTCTTGCTATTCATGTCATCAATTGTTTTCTTTTCAAGTGTCAGTACTGGGATAATGAATGTGATAAAACTTCCTCAGGACGCAGATGATTTATTTTAGGATACTTCACATCTCTTGTAAGCTCTGCTACCACCTCTGAAATATTATCTAAGTTTTATACAACATATTGTATAGATATATTCTGTAGTGCAATTTCATTTGCACATTCTCAGTAAATTAATTTGTTCATCAAGCAATGCTTTACCCCCCCCCCCCCGGTCTCTTGATAAAAACAGACATATAACTTTCCACCTGGAAGAAATTCATCTGGGCCTCAGCCTAAAAATGTATAATGTCAATTTACAATTTCATGCTGTTTATCTTCTTTTTCACTTGCAGACTGACCTTAAGCTTTTCTTCTATACTAAGAAATCATTTGTTAAATGAGTCAGTACATGCTTATCATTGTCTGTCTGGACACAACTGACTTCAAGTAAAATATTGCACTGATGGTGATGTATATCCAGTGCTCATTGATTTAGCATTTGATAGCCTGCAGTCATTTTTCTCATTATCTCATCTGTCAAGAGTAAAGGGAAAAAGAAAATCAGGTAAAGTACTTATCAGGTGGCTTCACAGAATTACAGTCTATACAAAACTGCTTTTTTGGTGGAAGGAAGAAACATGGGAAAAACACTTTCTGGATAATTTAACAAGTTACAGTTTGTATAAATTATTTATTAGCCTGCTACAAAATACTACTTTATCATCTCACTCCACAATGTTGAGATACAAAACAGCTTTTTTAGCCTCTTTGCACTTTTGAAAAGACAGGGGGCAGGATTCACGAAGGCTTGCACGGAGTCTAAGAGTCGTGTAAGACTCCATGCAGCCATCGCAATCCAGGAACAGCCCGAAATCCCATGTAAGAGACCAGCTAAAACGTCTCTTACACGGGCAGAGCGTGGATATGCTAATTACCTCACTTGCAGCCGAAAGGCATGCAAATGAGGTAGATTAGCGATCCACGAAGCTGAAACCAGCCCGTGTAAGAGTCGTGTTAGATGCAGAAATGTACTCAGTTGGCAACTGAGTACGTTCCTACAAATAACACAATGGAACCATGACAGCTCCAACTGAAGTGTGCATATGTAGCAGGCAGCATGCCAATGGCCAAATATGTGGCCATTGGCACGGTAACCCGATGCAAACATGTAAAAAAATATTTTTTTTTTCGGCGATCGGCGAGGTTTAAACGCAGCGCAGCCCCGCGCAAACGGGCTGCGCTATATAAAACATAAAAATAAAGCTTTTAAACCCACAAATGTGTGTTTTATGCAATGCATGGATTTACAATGCAGGGACTAGCAGACTGAAAACAACATGGCCACCATTTAGTGGTTGCTAAGGGGGGAAGCTGAGTGTAAGACACGTGACTAAGCATTAGCAGGCAATCCTATGTAAATGAGTGGTAGGATAGTGAATCTCACTGTCACATAGCAAATGAGCACATTCTGTGTAGTGTAAGAGTTAGATAAGGGGGAGTAACAGAGTAGGAGATAGGTGACATCACAGGGGGGAATGTAAGAAAGAAATCAAGCTCATTGGAGCAAGGTGGTATGTGAAAGATGTCAGTCACACAGCATAGAAAGAGGAGTGTCAACAAATAAGCATGGGAAAGTCAAGAAATGGAAGGTGTACACTGTGGCTAACACCAAAGTTTCTTGCTATGCGTGCATGCGCGCGTGTGCGCATTGGGAGGCGCGGGTAAGACAGAGTGCGCGCGTGTAAGACAGAGTAAGCATGTAGGAGCCTGTTTAAAGATCTGTAAACCTGTTTGCGCTGGTGTGTGTGCGTTTTAACCCGAATAAGCAGATTCTAGTCCGTGTAAGCATATGTGCGTGTGTGGTAGCCACTGTGAACGTGTTGTTGCTGGTATGCGCACTGCTCCCCCCTGAGGAAACAGAGAGGAAAAAGGAAGCAGAAGAAATAGTAGGAAGCTAGCAGGGAATACTGGTAGAGCTAGCAGGTGAAAACAATTAGAAGCAGGCAATTACACAGGCAGAATACTAGCCCAGCCCAGCACTTAAAACACTGCAAACAGCATTGTAGTATGTTTCTCTCAAGAGACACTGCAAGACAGGACTAAGCTATTAGAAGTGAAAACTGAAAAAGCTGCACTCAGACCAAACATGCTAGGGGATGCCATAGCTGTTATAAGGAAACATAGGAGACTTGCTGAGGGTGGTGACAATGCAAATGCTACCAGACAACCCACAGTGAGGAGATGGAGAAGAGTGTACAGGCCCAGGGTCACCTACCAGGGGTTACATGAGCTGGAGATAGTGGAGCACTATAGAGTGGACAGAGACCTCCTGCAGCAAATTGTTGAGCTGTGCAGGCCACGCCTCACACACAGAACCAACAGAGGGGAACCCATCCCAGTGGAAACCAAGGTATGTGTTGACCTAAGAATACTAGCAACAGGTACCTTCCAAAGACCAACTGGTGATATGATGGGGATATCACAGGCATCAGCATCCAGGGTACTGCACCAGTTCCTGGATGCCATGTCAGCACATGTCGGTGATCATGTATATTTCCCCAATTCCCATGAGATATTGACCAGCAATATGCGTCTCTTCCAGCAAATAGTGGAATACCCTGAGGTAGTGGGTGCAATAGACTGCACGCATATACGCTTCAAAGCACCAGCCGGTAAGCAGGGTAGGGCCTACATTAACCGCAAGGGCTTCCCCTCCATCAACTGCCAGGTCGTGTGTGATGCCCAGGGCATAATAATGAATGTGTGTGCTGGCTGCCCTGGAAGCTACCATGATTCCCATATCTGGCATTTGATGCAGCTGTACCAGACATTTGCCAATGGGGACATCCCACATGGTCACTTAGTGGGGGATGCTGGCTATGCACTGGAGCCGTGGCTGATGACACCCATCAGAAATGCACACACACCTGAACAAGAACACCATAATGAGGCACACGCACAAACACGAAATGTAATCAAGCGTGTGTTTGGGCTGCTCAAGTCACGGTTCCAGTGCCTGGACACATCTGGTGGAGCCTTGCAGTACTCACCAACTACATGTACCCAAATTGTCATGGTATGTGCTATGCTACATAATATGATTCTGTGAAAAAAAGCTGCAGCAGGACCAGTATAGGGCTGGGCCAAACAGCCCCCCACCATTGCCAAGCCAATCACAAGTAGAGCGTGACTCAGAGGAGGAACAACCTGAGCCTGCCCAAGTAGGCAGAAGGAGGTGTGCCCAGTATGCCTTGGCCTTGGCAAAGCAGCAACGCATAGCACATACACTGGCTCAGTAGGAACCCTGGAAATGATACCTCTCTCTGACTCACACATACAGTAAAAGGGATGCCTAAGTTGACACAACCTGCTATCAAACATGTACAGGGAGTGTAGTATGTGCATCCAACATAGACAGCCCTGCAGCACCACCTGAGGCATGATTGCCATGTGTTAAGCAATGTAACACCATGTAGTATATGCAAACTTGATGACCCTGACTAACATCCTACCCTCACCAAGCATGATGCCACAATATGAAGACGAGATGATCAATTACAATAATTGGCTTAAGTATTGCTGTTAGTCAAAGGGGATCCAATGCGAGCCAGCCTGGGATGACATGCTGAGCAAGACACGATGCTCCACCTGCTAGGGATGGTGTGCACCTATCAGTCCTGGCCTTTAGGATACTGGCAAAGGCTGTTGTCACCCCCGTTGTGCCTTGAATAGGTAAGGCTCAAAACACAAACCCACCTCCATAGGTATCACAAGGGATAAGAACCTAGATGTAATGCTACCAAATGCCAGAAGTCTAAACTGCAAGATGCATGCAGTCTAAACTCCCCTCAGCATGGAGAATGTTGATATCTGTGCTGTAACAGAAAACTGGGTTAAGGCTCACAAGAGCACCCTAACACCACCAGGTTACATCTCATACCGTGCTTTACAGCCCCAAAACATGGAATAAACTACAAAAGGAGGGTGACTAGCAATAATTGTCAGGGATAACCACACCCCCATGTTGGTACCACAACAAGAAGCAGCATGGACTAACCATGGTCAAGTAACAGTGGCTAAGACTGCCTCCCAGTTTGTATCCTGCTACAGACTACCCTCCTAATGCCAGGAACTGCACTTGGCCTACGTTGGAACACATGGAAATATCAAGCTCTCCAAACAACATTATACTGGGTAACTGAAAATACTCAAACATAGACTGGGAGCATTATTCCAGCTCCAACACCCTAGGCCAAAGGTTCCTAGAATCCATAAACCAAAATGCTCAGGAACAACGTACCACTCCCACAAGAGGGGTAAGCATACTGGATGTGATAATCAGCAACATGAGTACTCTATGGCCAGATGAGAAGTGTATCCCTCACTGGTAAGATCAGACCATAGAGTAATCACAGTGGATAGTCACATCCTGACCACAGTCCCTGGCCACAAAACCACAGTGAAAAACATGTGTAAAGGAAATGTTGCACTCCTCCAAACTGATGTGGAATCCATTAAAGGCCCTGTGCCTGTGGAAAATATGGGCCACACCTCAGAACCCTTTATAAATGCATTCTATGAACACTGTCAGGAATGCATGGATTATGCAATCCCAAATAAAACCAAGGCCCAATACCATACACGCAGGCATCTGGCATGGTGGACCCCAGCCATTAACAAACCATGCAAGAGAATGAGAAAGCTACTACATGATAGAGAAAACCCAAAAAGGGAAGTAATCTCTGATCAGTATTATGGCAATAAAATATGACCACTCATAAAATCCACTAAGGCCAGCTACAACAAGTTGAATCTGTGAATCTTGGGCAATGTTACACCTGCCCCATGTACACAGACAACCCTCCCCCCCAAGAAATACAAATATATGTGAGAGATGCAACCATTTATCCAAACTGGAGGCTGAGCTCTCTCAACTCAGTACTGTCTAAACTAGTCAGGAGGAGAAGGTAACCACACACACCACAAACCCAGTCTCACATAGACCTATCACAACTGCAAACCAAAGACATAAACACACAAAAACATTCCCGGAGGCTCTAAGTAAAAACCACCAAATCAACAGAGGCCTCCAAAGCAGACACCCAAGCAACCACTACCCCCAAACATAGCACATGCAACACATAGTACGCAAAGTCGGTGTGCCAAACAGTCACAGCCCATAAGGACAAACAACATGCCTGATACACTTGTAATAGGTGACTCCATAGTCAGACACACTGATGTCCCGCTCACCAGACTGAACAAGGAAAAGGGTACAGTAAGCTGCCTGTAGGCTGCTACAATCTGCCACATAACACAAGCATGCAGGTCACTCCAAAGCAACTACAAATATGACTCAGTCATTGTCTATGCTGGTGTGAATGACCTGAGACGTACCTCCCTGGACTACATGAAAAGCATCACAGAGGAGCTCTCTGAGTATGTAGGCCAGGCCAGTATGACTCTGACCCTGAGCAGCATCCTACCATCACCAAGAATGATGCTACAGTACAAACACAGAATGATCAGCTTTAACAATTGGCTCAATTACTGGTGTCATTCCAAGGGGATCCAATGTCTGTCTGCTTGGGATGTCATGCTTGACAAGCCACGCTGCTTTGTCAGGAATGGCTTGCACCTGTCACCCCTGGGCATCTGGATATTGATAAGGCTCTTGCCACCTCCATAGTGTCTTTCGTAGGCAAGGCTGAAAAGACAAACCCACCTCCCTAGAAAACATAAGCGGAAAAAACATAAGGGTAATGCTGCTCAATGCCAGAAGTCTAAACCTCAAGATGCACGCTCTTGAGGCCCTCCTCAGTATGGAGAACATCGATGTCTGTGCAGTGATGGAAACCTGCATCAAGGCTCCTGAGAGCACCCCAGCACTACCAGATTATACCTCATATCATGCTTTTCGGCCCCAAAACCTGGACCAAACCACAAAAGGAGGGGGAGTATCCATATTGAGCAAAGATACCCACACGTCCAGGTTACTGACAATGCACGAAGCATCATAGACCATCCATGTGCAACTAACCATAGGCCAAACCACTGTACAGTTTGTAGCATGCTACAGACCACCCTCTCAAACCCAGGAACCCCACTCAGCCTTCCTGAAGACACTGGAGAGTATGAATGTCTCTCCAAATACCAAACAGGGTACTCACAAATTACCACATAGGTGGTAATCCATTACGTATGGAAGAAGTAATCAGGGACCTAGGGACACAAGTGGACAGTAACGTCTCATGTGACACTCACATTGCCAACGTGGCTAGGAAGACCTTCTATATTGGCCACCTTATCATGAAAGGATTCACTTCTACATCAAGAGAGGTCATTGTGCCCCTATACTCTTCTCTAATCATGCTCATAATTGAGTACAATGCTCCATTTGGGATGTACTTTACCCGACACTTGCAGCAGTTAGAAAGACCTCAAAAGTACCTCACCAAGAGGATAAAGGGTCCCAAACATTTGTCATATGCTGTCTGGCTGACGACACCCCAGCTGTATGCAGTCACATACTGCATACTCAGAGGTGATGTATGCCCGATGTACAAGGCCATGTCCAATACAGAATTGATGGACATGCTCCACCTCAGAAAATCCAAATCCATCAGAGCCGCGAGAGTGAGAGATGTCAACCTCAACACATAAATAAATAGAATGTGCTGGAGGGACAGAGTCATAACCCAAAGGCTCCCTACACTCTGGAACAGAATCCCACTCCATGTTAGGCAGAGCCCCTCACTGACTCTCTTCAACAGGAATCTTGCCAACTGGATGGGAGATCGTAGATTTACACTCTAGACAGACGTCTAGACAGAGGCACAGTAAAGTAAACCCTAAATGGGCATAATATTCACATAGCAAGGGGTGGCGAAAGCCACACACACTCTGGCTAGGCTTATAAATGCCCTAGGGCAGATAGCCTAGTATGAACCTATGAACCTATGAAGATACAGATTATACAGGACACTAAGGATAATCACAAGGCTTTCTTAACTGATGGTAGGAACCTTGTTGGGAATTCACAGATATGCTCTGAATTACCAAATATTACAAACAATACACTAAACCCACACACTGCCAACATCCAACCTGACAGGTTCAGTGCAAACTCCCCCCCCCCCCCCACAAATGCCAAATATCTATCCCAGCAGAGTGCTGGCCCCCTGACATTGCAGATGCTGAGGTAACAGCCAGGATCTTCAAAGGAAAACACACAGCATCAATGGTACGAGATGGTGTCCTGGGCTGTGTCCAACATGAACACCAAGAAGAATGGAATGCCAAATAACACTACTGCTCAATTTCAGCCTTACCACAGGATATGTACCCAAAGAGCAGTGTACAGCAACAGTGGTCCCTTTCCACAAAGGTGGTGCCTGAATGGATACTGCAAACTATCACCCCAGAATCCTGACAAGCTTGGTCTGCAAAGCTATGGAAAGGATCATCATGGACCTCAGAAATAAAGATATTGGGGACCTACAGACACTGGACCCTACCCAGTGTGGCTTTCTTAAGGGCAGATCCTGACCCTTAAACATGTTTGACCCATTTGAAACAGTCATCAAGGCCATTGATGAGGAGGGGAATGTGGTCCACACAGCCTATCTGGACCTTGCAAAAGCCTTCCATACAATACCCCATGTGTTCATTATAGATAAGCTCACCAGCTTAAATATAAACCCCTATGTCAGTAGATGGGTTGCAAACCAGCCCAAGGACAGAACTGCCATGGTCAGAAATGCTGCAGCCATGTCAGACTACAAACCAGCTACAACTGGCATCCCACAAGGCTCAGTCCTGGGACCTCCCTTGTTTGGTATATATTTCCCATAGGTACAGGCCAACATGGAAGGACTGTGTCTGAACAAGTTTGCAGAGGACTACAAACTGGGCACCATATCTGACCCTCCAGCTGACACAAGTATCCTACAAAAGGGCCACAGAGAAACAGACAACTGGTGCCAGAGCCACATCATCAAGCTAATTGCAGAAAAGTGTATAGTCATCCCCTGTGGATAAACAGTAAGTGCCCACCAATTACCACATAGGTGTTAACCCATTAAGTACTTTAGAAGTAATAAGAGACCTGGGGACACAATTTGATAGATATCTTGCATTTGACAACCATGTGGCTGTAGTGGTTACAGAAACATACCATATACCCACCTAATCATGAAGGTAGTCAGATCTAGATCAGGGGAGGTCATCGTGCCTCCTCAGTCATCCTTCATCAGCCTCACAATTGAGTACAATGGCCCCTGTGTGATGTACCTCAGCAGACACCTCCAGCAACTGGAAAGACACCAAAAGTACCTCACCAGGAGGATCAAAGAGCTCGAACAGATGCCATGTGTTGCCTGATTAAACAAACTGCAGCTCCACATAGTGCCATACTGCCTGCCCAGAGGCAATCTGTGTCTGATGTATAAAGCCATGTCCAAGTTGGAATCAATGAACATGCTGCACCTTGTACAATCTGAATGCCAGTGCGCTATGCACATGAGAGACCTGAACCCCAGCACTGACATACATAGGACATGCTGTAGTGATTGATCCATAACCCAGAAGCTCCCTCCACTCTTGAGTAAACTCCCAGTACAGGTTAGCCAGAGAATCCCTCATTGACTCTCCTCAACAAGAATCTTGATGAGTGGATAGGAGATGGTAGGTTTACCCTGGGTATCACTGTTATGTCATGGGTAGACAGAGGCACAGTATACTAACCTTGAAATATGTCATGTCAAAATCCAGTTACAATGTGTGCTGAAGGACAAACACACTCTCTGACTAGCAGTAGAAATGGCCTAGGACACATCGCTAGTGTTTGTCAATGTCCACGCAAGTTGTGGAATACACTACCAATGTTGGACAAGCCTGGTTTAAGTAGTCCACATCCGAACAAAATGCAACATGGTCATATGTGCACAACTGGCCCTTAACCAGTCTGGTGTGCTCACTATGAATATTTAAAGCAGTGATAGGACTGAAACACAGGATACTGTCCACCACAGTGAAAGTACTGAACCAGTACACTATACGATATTACAGTGTTTGGTCAATATGAAAGGATGTTGACAACTGTATGCAAACTATCCCATGGAAACCCTACAGGTACAGTAAAATCCCTGTTGGGTTCAGACACAAAGCAGTTGGGCAGTAAGTACACAACATGACTCCCAACACACACAACTATAAATGTGAAGTATTGTTGAAGTTCACACACAACCACAAATGTGGTGAACTGCAGATTTCAACATATGGAAAGCTCACACTGGGCATGCTCGCACACTTTGATAAATGAGACATATGTCAGGCAACAAGCCATGGAAAGCCTGAACTGGGCATGCTCACACAGTTAGGTCATGTCTCAGTTTAGCAGTTGGCCACACATATCTGGTATTTGTATGTGTTAATCCAGGAACCAACCACAATACAGCAATCTGCCCAGTGCACACAGTTAAATGACTGCAGAGACATAAGTTAAATAGTGGATCCCTCTCATATTCAAACATGTTCCACAGATACACAAGTTGTTCATAGAAACAGGGAAAGCTATGGCAATAAAGACCTGCAAACAGTTTATCAGCAACAAATATTGTGCATCTGAAAATTAAACATATGGGTGTAGAGGTCAATACTAGGCTGTTTGCTCTAGGGAATACAAGCTTAGTCAGAGTGTGTTTGGCGTCTGCCTCCCCAGTACAGTAGGCTACTGTGCCTCTGTAAAGTAGGTCACAGAAGGCACCATTTAAGGCTAGTGTGCTGTGCCTCCGTCAAGCAGGGACACAGTGGAGATCCCAGGGGTTGAATTTGCAATGTCACATCCATGTGGCTGGTGTTTGCTGGAAGAGGGTTGGCGAAGACTTATAACAGTAATTGGCCATCAATTACAGACTGAGGGGAGCCTTATCTGCAATGTCTGGACAATTTCACTGTCAACACTTTGACATGATGAGTTTGAGGGATTGAAGTGTCATGCCAGTACTGTTCAGAGACATCCTCCCTCTGTGGGATATTGCTCTGTAATGTATTAGCTCCCTCCTTCTGTTGTACAGCTTATATATGGCTGGTGTATACCACACATGTCTCCTGTTGTGGAGGAGTCATGTGTTTATGTGGGATAGCATGATCAATGCAAACCTTCGTGATGCTCATAGAATGCAATTGTCAAGGATTATGCAGAGTGGCCTGTATAATCCCCCAGCATGGGTCCTTTAAAGTCTTCCACCCCAGTCTTCACAAGTGCAAAGTCTGCTTTTGATAAATACTTTGTTTTCAGTGACATCCTTGCCTGTGGGTGGGGATGGGATATGGATGTCCAGGGAAAGTTGGGTATGGTCAGATATTAACAATGGTGGTCTACCTCTGGTGTGGAACATAAAGTCCCCATGTTACAGATGGTCAGGTCCAATATGTATTCCCCCTTGTGGCTGTGGTGAGTGGTCCTGCCATAGCACATGGATTCACAAATTGTAGTGGCTGTAGGGTGATGTTGTTGAGGCCTGAGTAGTTCCCCCACACAATATACCTGTACCTGACATTAACCACTGTAATGGTGTATGTGAACACCTTTATATCCTACACTGTTCCCAGGGAAGCAAAGTGTGTGTCCTGGATATGGGATGGGGTGGGATGGGGTGGTCTGAACTGGTTGCGTTGTGTGTTACAGGTCCTGTGGTCACAAAGCATGGTATAAAATATAACCTGGCAGTGCTGATGTGCATATCTGACCCTGAAGTAGGCGGCTGTTAATGCATATATATGCTATCCCCCTAACTGACAGATAGTAATAGATGTACATACTTCTATATAAATAATGATGTCAGCACCCTATAAATACTGCAGGAGAAAAACAGATACTCAGTAATTCGAATAGTGCGATCCGCTAATGCGTCTCGCTCTCTCTCAAGTGTCATAATATAGTGAGGTAGGGGTTTGAATCCTGCAAATGCTGAGTGTGTGTGTGTTTGGATGAGGGGGGTTTGTGTGTGTGCAAATCTGTGTGAAAGAAATGTCACTTTTGGCAACTAGAAGAACACACTACATGATGCACATTCCTCTTTCTAAACACTGATGATGTCAGCACTCTATAAGTACAGCAGAAGAAAGAAAGCCTCCCAGTAATGCAAATAGCATGCTTTGCTAATGCGTTTCTCTGAAGTATCATAACATAGTTAGGTAGGGGTTTGAATCCTGCAAATGCTCAGTGTGTGTGTGTTTGGGGGAGGGAGGGCTTAGTGTGTGTGTGTGCAATTCTGTGTGAAAGAAATGTCCCTTTTGGCAACTAGAAGAACACACTACATGATGCACATTCCTCTTTCTAAACACTGATGATGTCAGCACCCTATAAGTACAGCAGGTGAAGGAAAACCTCCCAATAATGCAAATAGCACACTCCGCTATTGCGTCTCTCTCAAGTGTCATAACATAGTTAGGTAGGGGTTTGAATCCTACAAATGCCATGTGTGTTTTTGTCACACAGTATGTCCATGTGTGTGGGGTGTTGCTCTTAATATTGTATGACATAGATTATATCAGTAATGTCAATGCACACATGAGGTATGTGTGTGTGCCACATAGACATATGTACCTGTGACCTTAAATAGTTCCTATGTCTGAAGCCTGCCTCATGTGAATACATGGAATTTGCATTACACAACTTTGTGACTGTGATTTTCTGTGCAGGGGCTGCATTTGGTATGTGAATATCCAGTGAGAGTAGTCTAAGGTGTCATCTTATCAGCGAGGGATACACTTCTGGTCTGGAGCATATAGTCCACATGTTGGTGATGAACAGGTGCAGCATGTTCTCCCTTCTTGTGGGAGTGGTAACAAGTTGTTCCATAGCAATTGAGTGTATGGATTCTAGGAACCTTACACCTAGGGTGTTGGAGCTACAGTAATGCTCCCAGTCTATGTGTGGGTAAATGAAGCTGCCCAATATATTGTTGTTTGGAGACACCTGCAGATATTCATATATTCTTAAGTAGGCCAAGTGGGTTATGTGGGTTTAGGAGGGTGGTCCGTAGCAGGCTATGAACTGGAAGTCAGTTTAACCTACTGTTAGTTGCATGTGGATAGTCTGTGATGCATCACACTGTGGCAACAACCTGGGGGTGTGGGTATAGGTTCATAGGTTCATACTAGGTTATCTGCCCTAGGGCATTTATAAGCCAAGCCAGAATGTGTTTGGCTCCGCCACCCTGTTTACATTAATGTTGCTATGCCCTTTTCTGAGGTTAGTATACTGTGCCTCTGTCTAACATTGACACAGAAGTGATACCCGGGGTACACCTACAATCCCCCATCCACTCATCATTATTCCTCTTGAAGAGAGTCAATGAGGGACTCTGCCTAACCTGGACTGGGATTTTATTCCAGAGTGAAGGGAGCCTCTGGGTTATGAATCTGTCCCTCCAGCATGTCCTATTGCTGTCAGTGCTGAGGTCCAAGTCTCTCGAGAGCAAAGCTCGATGGGAGTTTGATTTTCTGAGATGCAGCATGTCCATTACTTCCGTGTTGGACATGGCATTATACGTCTGGGACAGATCGCCTCAGAGCAGGCCGTATGCCACTGAGTATGGAGTTATGTTAACCGGGCAGCATATGGCATCTGTTTGAGCCCTTTGATCCTCTTGGTGAGGTACTTTTGTGGTCTTTCCAGTTGCTGCAGGTGTCTGGTAGGTTAAATCCCAAAAGGGGCATTGTACTCAATTATGGTCCTGATGAGGGATGAGTAATGAGGCACAATGACCTCCCCTGATCTAGATGTGAAACCTGTCATGATTAGATGGCTATATAAAATGTTTTTCTAACCACTTTGGCCACGTGGGCATCAAATGAGAGATTGCTATCAACTTCGGTCCCCGTGTCCCTAATACTTCTTCTGTACGTAATGGATTACCACCTATGTGGTCATTTGTGGCCACTTTGTTTTTGCCAAAGGGGATGACTATACACATTGTGGCATTTAGCTTGTGGCCATGGCTCTGGCACCAGTTGTCTGTTTCTATGAGGCCCTTTTGGAGGATGGTTGTGTCGGCTGGAGAGTCAATTATAGTGCCCAGTTTGCGGTCATCCGCAAACTTGGTCAGCCACAGTCCTTCAGTGTCAGCCTGTACCTCTGAGACATATATACCGAACAGGAGAGGTCCCAAGACTGAGCCTTGTGGGACACCACTTGTAACTGGTTTGGAGTCTGACATGGCTCCAGCAATTCTAACCATGTGGGTTCTGTCCTTGAGCCAGTTTGCAACCTATCTAGTGACATAGGGGTGTATATTTCAGCTGGTGAGCTTATCTATAATGCCCGAGTGGGGTATTGTATCGCAGGCTTTTGCGAGGTCCAGGTAGGCTGCGTGGACCGCCTTCCCCTTGTCAATGGCCTTGATGACTGTTTCAAAGAAATCAACCAGGTGTAAGAGGCAGGATCTGCCCTTAAAGTCACACTGGGTAGGATCCAGTGTCTGTAGGTCCACAATATCTTTATGTATGAGGTACATGATGATCCTTTCCATAGCTTTGCAGGCCAAGCTACTCAGGCTTATGGGGCGATAGTTTTCAGGATCTGTTGAGGCACCACCTTTGTGGAGAGGGACCACTGTTGCTGTACGCCACTCTTTGGGTACATAAACTGTGGTAAGGCTGAGATTGAACAGTAGTTTTATGTTTGGGTTTAGCTCATCTTGGAGTTCAGGTAGGATGCAGCTCGGGACACCGTCTGGTCCCATTGATGCTGTGTTATTTGCTTTGGAGAGGGTGGCTCTTACCTGAGCATCTGAGATGTCAGGGGGGGCAGCACTCTGCTGTGATAGACATATGCCCTTCTGGTGGGGATGGGGGGAGAAGTTTGTGCTGAACCTGTCAGCTAGGATGTTGGCAATGTTTGTGGGTTTGGTGTAGTCTTTTGTCATTTTGGACTAATTCTGGGCATATCTAGGAATTCCCACCCAGGTTCCTAACATAACTGAAGAAAGCCTTGTGATTATCCTTAGTGTCCTGTGCATTTCATCTCTCAAAGCTGTCCTTAGATGATGTTATGAGTGCCCGTAGTATTTCGCTAACAGTGAACAGAGATGCCTCCCCTTTTTGGGGTTTTTCTCTATCATGTAGTAGCTTCCTCTTTCTATTGTATAGTTTGCTTATGGCTGTGGTCCACCAGACAGGACATCTGCCTTTTTAGGATTGGGTCGTGTTTTTATTTGGGATTGCATGATCCATGCATTCCTGAAGGTGTTCATAGAATGCGTTTATAAAGGATTCTGTGGTCTGGGCTGTATTTTCCACAGGCCCGGGGGCTTTGAAGGATTCCACCTCAGTTTTGAGGGGTGTGGAATTTTCTGTAGAGAAGTTTTACACTGTGGTGTTGTGGGCAGGGGGGGGGGTGGGATGTGAATATCCAGTCAGATTAGTATATGGTCTGATCTTACCAGTGAGGGGTACACTTCTGGTCTGGAGCATAGAGTCCCCATGTTGGTGATGAACAAGTCCTATATGTTTCCCCCTCTTGTGGGAGTGGTAACAAGTTGTTCCTTAGCATTTGAGTGTATAAATGCTAGGCACCTTTGAGCTAGGGTGTTGGAGCTACAGTAATGCTCCCAGTCTATGTTTGGGTAGTTGCAGTCCACCAATATAAAGGTGTTTGGAGAGACCTTCATATTTCCAGTGTTCTCAGTAAGACCAAGTGGGTTTCCTGGGTTTGGGAGGGTGGTGTGTGCCAGGCTATGAACTGTAAGGCAGTTTTACCCACTGTTAGTTGCACATGGATAGTCTCTGCTGCTTCGTGCTGTGCCACCAACCTGGAGGTGTGTGTATCTTTGATTAATATTGATACTCCCCCTCCTGTTCTGTTTCAGTGCAAGTTTTGGGGCCGACAAGCGTGGTATGAGATATAACCTGGCAGTGCTGGGGTGATTTTGGGAGCCTTGAAACAGGATTCTGTTACTGCACAGATATTGATGTTCTCCATGCTAAGGACAGTTTCCAGTGCATGCATCTTGGGGTTTACACTGCTGGCGATGAGTAGCATTACTATTAGTTACCTATCCCTTGTGATACCTATGGAGGTGGTTTTGTCTTTTGAGCCTTGCCTAAAAAAGGCACTATGGGGGTAGGAAGAGCCTTTGCCAATATCCAAAAGCCCATGGGTGACAGGTGCAAGCCGTCACTAGCAAAGCATCGTGGCTTGTCAAGCATGTCATCTCAGGCTGGCAGCCATTGGATCCCCTTTGAATGACACCGAAACTTAAGTCAATTGTTGAAATTGATCATCTTGTCTACATATTGTGGCATCATTCTTGGTGAGGGTAAGATGCTACTCAAGGTCAGGGTCATACCAGTCTGGGCCACATGCTCAGAGAGCTCCTCTATGTCTCTTATGTAGTCCAGGGAGGTACGTCTCAGGTCATTCACATTGGCATGGACACTGACTGAGTCATATTTGTACATGCCTTGGAGTGACGTGTGTTTGTGTTATGTGGTGGATCATAGCGCCTGACAGGCATCTCACCATGACCATCTCCTTGTTCAGCCTGGTGAGCGGGACGTCAGTGTACCTGACGATAGTGGCACCTATTACAAGTGTATCAGGTGTGTTGTTTAGCCTTACGGGCTGTGACTGTTCGGCACACTGGCTTTGTGAGCTATGTGTTGCACGTGTTCTGTTCTGGGGTAGTGGTTGCTTGTGTGTCTGCTTTGGAGGTGTCTGCTGCTTAGGCAGAATTTTATTTTCAGACTCAGAGTATGTTTTTGTGTGTTTATGTGTTTGGACTGCTGTCGTGGTAGGTCTATGTGAGACTGGTATTGTATTCACTGTAGTATCCCACTCCACCTGACAGGTTATGCCAGTACTGAGTTGAGAGCTTAGCCCCCAGTTTGGCTATGTGGTTGCATCTCTCACATGTTGTAAGTTTATGGGAAGGGGAGAGGGTTGTCTGTGTACATGAGGCAGCTGTAACATTGCCACATGACTCACAGACTCACCAACTGGACCAGAGAGGAGATTGACAAGTGACCTTTGCACATGCTACCATAGTATTGTGAATTCCATAATAATTAACAACACATATGGCCAATGGGGAATAAGGTATTCAAGGTGAGTATGTGAGGGTGTAGTGCTTCTGATTTGTTAGTGCTGGCATATATAAATGCTTTTGTGTGCAAATGCCAGGTAAGTCATATGCAATGTGTTACAGGCAACTTACAAGCAAACAGGACAAACAGCGACGTTCTGTCAAGTGAGACATGGACATAAGTACAGTAAGCAATACAGATGTCACTAGGGATCCACAAAGGCCCTGTAAATCTGCATTGCAGGTGGAATCAGTGTTTCAGGGACATAACAAGCAAACATGCATACAAACAAAGCTACAGTCAGCAGGCCTGTATGTAGACTATGCTACAACAAACAAGGTGTACGACTTCCAGTAGGTAACAGTGCATATATGCAGGCACTATATGCCTGTACCCAGACA
The DNA here is from genome assembly GCF_019279795.1 of Protopterus annectens. Classification (NCBI taxonomy): domain Eukaryota; kingdom Metazoa; phylum Chordata; order Ceratodontiformes; family Protopteridae; genus Protopterus; species Protopterus annectens. Next base: position 1,843,335,521 of record NC_056741.1, read on the forward strand.
TTCACAGGTCAGATGGGCTGGGTCCAGCCCCACCCCCCACAAGTGTACAGACCATGTACCTTCGTAATGTAGAATAACTGGCCTGAAACCCAAGTGCTCATACCTGTAATAATACACATTTCGAATAACAGACACTGAGCCCTCACTCAGCAGTTCCAGACGTAGTATGATGTATGCTACCTGTCCTGGCACCACAGTATCCTTGACATGTATGGAGACTCTCCCTCCTGTCATATTTAGTTCTGTGTTTTGGGGCTGTCATGCATGGTATGAGGTGTGACCTTGTAGTGCTAGTGTGCTCTAGTGAGTCTTGAACCTGTTGTGTATTACTGCACACAAACATCCTCATTGCAGAGTCGAGTGTGGACAGCATGCAACTCGCAGTTGACATGACCATCATTGAGTATCAATATGTACATTTTCTTATCCCCTGTGCTACCTATGTAGGTGGCCATCTCTTGACAGCCTCACCACCAGTATGCAAAGATGTGCACACAGTACACTATGGTAATTACTATGGGTGTACAAAACAATACAATGACATTCATACTGTAACTGCATCAGGCATGCTGGGATATACCCACAATGATATCATTACACTGTACTGTTGTCAACATTATACTATTACTACACTTCTATGTAGGCACCCTGTGCATCAGCACCATGTTAACCTGTCCCTGCACCGATGTTACAGATTGCAGTAGGTGGCACAGTTTCATCATATGCACAGGGTGTGTACTTGGTATGCCTGAGTCTGCCACTGATACAACCAATTGACATGTCTGTGTGTGTGTGTTGGTGAGGGACAGCAGTACAAGATGGGGCAATGTTGATGCAGTGTGTGCATGTATGCGGTAGCCCTAGGTGTTATCAATTTACATGTGTGTATGTATGCACACAGTCCCACCTCAAGGCTGCCATATACAGGTGTTTGTGGACAGCCACAGACTGTACCTGCCAAGTCATACAGATCACTGTCTCTGGCTACGGACATGGTACCTGTGCCTGGCAGGGGTGCTACGGACCATATCAGGTACTAAGCCAGACTGGGTACTGTCATCAGAAGCAGGTGGTTGGTGACTGGAGACAGGTCCCTGTTGGGACTGTCCAGAGCCACGTGCACGTGGTCTCCTGGGACGGTCTGATGACAGCACAGACCCAGCATTGCTGGGGCTGCTGCTGGCACTATGGGAGCGGCCGCGGGCCTGTTGTCATCCACGACGGCTGCCAGATGCTGCTGTTGATGGCATACGGCCACGTCGACGCCTCAACCATCCACCATTGCCCTGGCTCATGGACATGTAGTTGTGGAACAGATCTAATGTGTCCCCCCAAAGTCTGTCAATGACCTCGGTGAAGTTACTGATGGCAGCCGCAACGTCACGCATACTGTCATTCATAGCTGTGTGACATGCTCTCAGCTCCCTCAGACCCTGTCTGGTGTACCGTTCCATACGTGACTGTGACTGCATTACAGCCCGAAACATAGCTGAGGTTGAAAGACCTCTGTGGGCACGTCTGACAGGGGCGGTACACCCACGGATGCTCCCACGAGAACCCCTGGACGTCTGCCTGTGTGGTACCATGTCAGGACCCTGGCCATGGCTGCTGTGTGGGGATGCATGTGCCACCAATACCACATTACCCTGGTCAATGCCCACTGTATCCTGTCCATCACCTAGGGACATTGGTGACAAAGGATGTATTGGCAGGATGACTGTGCGCATTGATGGGGTCGACAGCTGTGTACTGTCAATTGGCTGACAAATGACGGACCCTGGCACACCTCCTGTGCCATTACACAGGTATCATCATTATCACTATCCACAGCAGCTGATTCAGGTTCCCTGCTGCACAACACCAGAGCAGCACCCGAACCTGTGGGAGTAAGACAGGAAACACAGTTTACAATGTGTACACAATGTCACCACTGATACACACATGCACACAGGGCACATGCACACATGCACACATGCACATGCACGCAATGCACATGCACACAGGGCACATGCACACAAAGCACATGCACACATGCACACATGTACACAGGGCACATGCACACATGCACACATGCACATGCACACAGGGCACATGCACACATGCACACTCCTCAGTATATGAGATATCAACACACAGACACAAACACACCTGCAATCAAACACATAGCACTACTGCTTCAACCTATTATTACTATTACTATCAAGAGTATTGAAGGTATTGTTATTACACACTCACCAGCATGGATAGGCTGCCTTGCTGTTACACCAGAGGGACCTGCAGAAATGAGACATTTATTGTCAGTGGGCACAACTGTGCCATTGATACTGTGAGTATGATACAGTTCAGTAGTGCAACAGTTAGCTTCCACAGGTCTACTGCTGATGTTGAGAATATCACTCTTGCACAATAATTACCAAGATTACAGCTACAAACCGAGGCCACACCTCACACATGCATAAACTAACAGTGTACAGAACAGTCAACTATACACATGGCATGTTAGCTGCATGCTCCGTGTCCTGCTGCTGGGTGGCTCCAGCCTCCATCATTACGCATGTATGCTGCTGCTGTTGCTGTTGGGCTGGAGCCACAACACTTAGGAGTAGTCCCTCCAGTCTGGTGAGGGGGGATGTCTAGCCACCCCACCACCTGTGGCAAGCTGCTGCCTGTGGATATCCGACGCACGCTGACGGACATTTCTAATTAAATCACTGCAGTGATGGCGTACCTGCTCATATGTCCGGTTATGTGTGCCTATGTCATTTACCCAATGGACCAGGTCTTGCCACAGTGCAGCCCTCTCCTGCTTATTCTGGCTGGTGCGGGAAAAGAATATTGCGAAATCCCACACCAGGCTCTGGTGTATCTCTTCCTCCTCTGCAGCGGAGTACACAGGGTTTCGCTGGTGAACCATAGCCCTGAAAAGGAAAAGGTAAATATGTCAGCAATATATGTCAGCAAACTATGGCACACATAATACACATAATACTCGACTGTAGTGATATAACTTAACCCCCATATATAGCATCTGTCTGTCTATTAGGGGATACACATGTAAATGACCAGATATCAGTGCTCAGCCGACAACTGTAAAACAGTACCTGGCACACTCCATATGACAGACTAGTATACTGCAGCAGTCAGCACACTGGTTCAGGTCCAATGCACAACCTCACACTGGGGGTTTGTATCAAGGTACTGTATGGGGAACATTATCAACCCATGCACTGCATGCAATGCAAGTTACATATTTCACTGGGAATGCACACTACTCTTACTTGCCATAACCCTACCTACACCACAGTCACATACAGGGTAACACGGCACAACATATGGCAATGTAGTATGTGTTGATCGCAATACCTCACACATCTGTCTCTGGCCTCACACCAAGGACACACACTGCCATGACAGACAGACAGTCATGGTGAGCAATCACACCAGTACATAACATGCTCCCAGTCACTGGCACACTCATTCCACCTCACATATTTGGTTTGCAATGGGTTCATGGGTGTGCATTGTGTCTTGGGTAGGTAGTATGCTATTGGCCCTGGGCCTGCAGTAGCATACTGTTATGCTATCCTGCCCCTTGTGACACATGTGATATGATCGTACCTGCTCCTGTCAAACAGTTACACAGGGTGACTCATATGGCATATTACCTATCTGCATAACATTCAGCAGGGGTATGTCTGACATCTTCTCATGGGGAGCCTTGCTTCTTAATTCTGTGTGGTTTACTCCAGGGTATGTCGTATCTGTGGGTAGGGACCTGTACCTCCACCATGTGCTCTATACTGTGGTGACAAGGATGACAGACATAGGTAATTTGGGTTGTGGATGTTGGAGGTGTTACCATGGTTGTTGGACAACTGTCATGGGTGTGACCTAATTATGCATATCCATCAGTGGTAACCTCTATGTAGGTAGTCTGGGTGCGCTCTGTGGTCTTGTCAGTCGCTCTGCATAGGTAATGTGTTTGAGTGCATTGACACAGTTACTTACGTATGTCTGTGTCCTCCTCCATATCTGTAGCTGTCATTGGAGGTACATACCGTGTAGGACATTGTGGGGTGTAGAGGGGTACAGTGACCTAGGGGTACAGTGACCTACATGTCCATAGCTGACACACCGTGTCTGCTGACACATTCCATGTACAGGTATTACAGGACTAGTGTGCCACTGTGTATATCAATGGGGAGCCTATTGTACACTTGTTGCCCCTGTTCCCCCCTGACACATGCAGTGGTGGGCAGGCATGCACATATGTGGTGGTTACTGGTGTCAGTGTTTTGGAATGGGGTATGGTACTCCAGTATCCACACTGGTGTTCACTCCATGCCTTTGTCACCAGGCACCTCTTGCAATACATCTGCACACATGTGCCTCACTCAGTATATATATGTATATATGTATATATATATATATATATATATATATATATATATATATGTATATATCTATATATATATATATATATATATATATATATATATGTATGTATATATATATATATATATATATATATGTATATATATATATATATATATATATATATATATATATATATATATATCTATAGATAGATATAGATATATACATATAGATGTGGGGAGAGAGGGAGAGAGAGACAGAGGGAGAGAGAGGGTGACAGGTGGTGGGACAGAGAGAGAGAGCGATAGTCATATACAAACATATCTGTTGTCAGTCAGATCTGTCTGTATATGTATATGTATCTACATATATCTATATATGTATGTGGGTATTACATATATCTGTATGTACATATTCTATCAATCTCGATGTCTGTGCAGTAAGTGAAACCTGGTTCAAGGCTCCTGAGAGCACACCTGCGGTACCAGGCTATACCTCGTATCATGCTTTTGGCCCCAAAACTCAGGCCAAAACAAAAAGGGAGGGGGAGTTTCCATATTCATCAAGGACACCCACACCTCCAGGTTAGTGACAACACCTGAAGCATCAGAGACCATCCAGGTGCAATTAACCGTAGGCAAAACTGCTATACAACTGGTAGCATGTTACAGACCACCCTCCCAATCTCAGGAACCCCAGTCAGCCTTCCTGAAGACATTGGAGGATATGAATGTCCCACCAAACAACATCATATTGGGAGGCTTCAACTACCCTAACATACACTGGGTGCTTTATTCTAGCCCAAACACCCTAGCCCAAATGTTCCCGGAATTCATAAATTCAAATGCAATGGAACAGCTAGTCACCTCTCCCACAAGGGGAGATAATATACTAGACCTGATCATCACAAACATGGGGACAATGTGCTACACACGGTAGTATACCCCTCACTAGTCACATCTGACCACAAACTAATCACCCTGGATATACATATTCCCACCTCCACCCACAACACAATAGACTACAGTGAGAAACCTCTCAAAAGCCGACTTTACACTTCTTAAAACTGAGTTGGTATCCTTTAAGCCCACTGGGCCAGTGGAAACCACATCCCACAATGCAGACTCCTTCACAAATGCTTTCTACAGACATCTCCAAGAATGCATGGATTATGCAATCCCAAATAAAACCAAGACCCTCTCCACCAAGGGCAGGCGTCTTGTCTGGTGGACCCCAGCCATGAACAAATTGTATAACAAAGGAAGGAAGCTACTGCATGGCAGAGCAGAATCCCGTAAAGATAAGGCATCTCAGATCAGCACTAGTAGAAAGCTACGTTCTCTCATACAAACATGCAAGGCCAACTTTGAGAGGAAAATTGCTATGGACACTATAGATGACCATGAGGCCTTCTTCTGCTATGTTGGAAACCTGGGTGGAAACCCTCAGATATGTTCAGAGTTAGTTCACAGTGACAAAAACTACACTGAACACACAGATATTGCCAACATTCTGGCAGACAGGTTCAGTGCAAATTTCTCCCCTCCCTCACCCCCAAAAGAGGAATTACTTATCCCAGCTGAATGTAACCTCCCTGTCATCTCAGACGTCCAGCTGAGAACCGCCCTCAGCAAAGCTATAAACACAGCATCAATGGGACCCGACGGTATCCTGGGTTACGTGCTATGTGAACTCCAAGAGGAGCTAAACCCGCACATAAAATGCTATTTAACCATAGCCTTACTACAGCATATATACCCAAACACTGGCATACAGCAACAGTAGTCCCACTCCACAAAGGGGGCGCCTCTACAGACCCTGGTAACTACCGCCCCATAAGCTTAACCAGCCTGGTCTGCAAAGCTATGGAAAGACTCATTATGGAACTCATACACAGAGACATTGGGGACTTACAGACACTTGATCCCACCCAGTTTGGCTTTGTAAAGGGCAGATCCTGCCTTTGGAACCTGGTTGACCTTTTCAAAACAGCCACTAGAGCCATTGACAAGGGCACAGCAGTCCATAGAGCCTACCTGGACTTGGCTAAATCTTTCGACACAATACCCCACTCGTATCATAGACAAGCTCAACAGCTTAAATGTAAATCCATATGTCACAAGATGGGTTGCAAACCGGCTAAAGGATAGAGACCATGAAGTCAAAATCGCTGGTGCCATGTCAGACTCAGAGCCAGTCACAAGTGGTGTCCCACAGGACTCTGTCCTGGGACCCCTCATGTTCAGCATTTATTTCACAGATGTGAAAGCAAACATGGGAGGGTAGTGGCTGACAAAGTTCAAAGATGACTGCACACTAGGCGCCATAGTCGATACACCAGCTGACACATACATCCTACAGAAAGGCCTCACTGAAATGGACAACTGGTGCCAGAGTCATGGCCTTAAGCTGAATGCCAAATAATGTATAGTCATCCCCTTTGGGTAACACAAAGTACCCACATATTATCACATAGACAGTAACCCACTGAGTACAGACAAAGTAATCAGAGACCTGGGGACACAAATCGATTCTGACCTCTCATTTGACACCCACGTTGCCAAAGTGGTTGGATAGACTGCCTACCTTGCCCACCTTATCATGAAGGGATTCATATCCAGATCAAAGGAGGTCATTGTACCCCTATACTCCTCCCTTATCAGGCCCATGAATGTGTACTATGCCCCATTTGGTATGTATCTCACCTGCCACTTGCAACAGCTAGGGAGACCCCCATATGTACCTCACCAAGAGGATCAAGGGTCTCCAACAAATGTCATATGCTGCCAGACTAAAGAAACACCAGCTGTATTCCGTAGCATACTGCCTACTTAGAGGTGATCTGTGCCTGACGTACAAGGCCATGTCCAATCAGGAATTGATGGACATGTTCCACCTCATAAAATCCAATTCCATCAGAACCACAAGAGCTACAGATTTAAACCTCAGCACAAATATGAATAGGACATGCTGTAGGGACAGATTCATAACTCAGAGGCTTCCCATACTTTGGAACAGACTCCCAGTTCATGTTAGACGGAGCCTCTCACTGACTCTCTTCATGTGAATTCTTGATGAGTGGATGGGAGATCATAGGTTTACACCAGGGGTCATCTCTGTGTCACTACTAGACAGAGGCACAGTAAACTAATGCTATTATGTAAGGGGGTCTTCACTGTGTCACTACTATACAGAGGCACAGTTTTCTAAATATATTCTGTACACTGTCTGCAGATAGCCTAGTACTAAACTATGACACTGTGAAACTATATATGTCTATGTATTTCTACATCCCTCTCTATCTATGTATACATATATGCATATTATATATATATATATATATATATATATATATATATATATATATATATATACATACATATCTCGATATACATACGTATACACATGATAGATATATATATAATCCTTTTTAGTTCCACATATGTATACACACAGTAACGTACTGATGAACATCCATTACTGTACAACCTACATTGTACATTGCACTACAACCTACATTGCTATGTGCACATAACTACCTTCACATACATATGTATGTACAGCCTTCAGTGACAGTTGCAGTATGTCCCCAGCCCTATGCACATCTTCATATACATAGATACAGACCATTAACACATATGGAGGGTTCACAGTATGTAGACTATTATATTAGTACTTTACATTACCTGTGTTTGTTGCAGCTGTTTGCGTAGGCTTTCAGTTACTTGGCCTGCTGTCAGCTTGTTTGTTTTGTTGTTAGTTTTTTTTTTTATTTTTTTATTTCTTTCTTTCTCTTTCTCTTTCTCTTTCTCTTTCTCTCTCTCTGTCTCTATCTCCAGAGGGTGCAATGAAAGTATTGCATGTGTGGAGTGGGAGTACAGAATGCTTTTGTAGGTATCTGCACATGTCCATGTGATGGCCTCTGCACCAGTTGTTAGCCAGCATTTACTAATTGCATGCAGCCTGTTGTGTAGTGATTGCAGTTCTCACTGTGATTTCAGGACAGTGCTATAAAAAGGTCTGTTAGGTAGGCGTAGCCCTTTCAGATTATCAGGGTGGGGACCATGCTGGTTTGCTGTGGACACTGTTCTGTGAGTGTAAGGGTTGGTATGTCTCTCATATTTCAGGCTGTGTTGTAGACACTGCAATGCATGTTGTACTGTAAGCTGAGTATTCCTTCCTCCAGTTTCCTCTTCTCCATGGGTATGTAAACTGACACCTACGACTAGTAATACTGTGTATATGGGTGTGTGTGCTTTCCTGTGGGAATTGTGGTGTAACTGGTATATAGCAGTGGCTCTTGCAATCTGTTGCTATGGCTTCAATATTTGCCCTTTACATTCACTCCTTGTATGCCTGCTAGCTGTCTTTCCTGTAATGTGTTGCTATGGCTTTCCTATTTTCCATTTACATTCACAGCTTATAATGCTTGCTATATCTGTTTGGGCAGCAATTCCCTATGTGTTTGTTGTGGTAGGGTGTTACTGCATGCAGTGTGGTCTGGCCATGGTGTGGGCCTTGACACTTACAAGGGTATTTGATCATGCTGCTGAGCAAGCCTCAGATACTCTCATGTGCATCTTTTATCAGCCTCATGGAATGGTACATATCGTGGGATAATCCACTGAAATAATCTGATATTCTGCAGTTGTGACTGTGGGTTATTTAGAGCATATGTATTACTACACCATTTGTGACGTGCAAGTGGTGCATACTTTCAGTAATTCATAGTTACCATTGCATATGTAGTAACACCTTTATGCCTACTGTTAGTAAATTTCACAGGATGTCAGTGGGGCACAGTTGACATTTGTTTTCACATCAGGGACATCCCTGTAACTCAGTCACAGTTGCTATGTCTGGGCTCTTAACTATTCAACTATGGCAGTGTTTATCCTGCTGTGAGTATGTGTGGCTTGGCAGATGCTACTGTGACATTATTACCTACTAGCTACCAACTAGCATGGATGTTTCTCTTCACACAGTACTATTTTACAATTCCACTAGATTTGACACTAAATATACATGACATGCTTTGTGTACTAGACATGCTATATTCCCTTTACATTAATTCCTACTATTTCATGATATATTTCTTTCAGCACAATGTTCTTGTACAGCAGTCATGGCTTAGTGGTAAGTCATGCAGACTAGTGTACCCAAGGTCCTGGGTTCGAGACTGACAGAGGTATTTTATTTTGCTGCTGAGAAAACTATAGGCCTTGTCATTCAGAGTGACTAAGGCACTTTTAAGCAGTTGTAAGCGGTTAGCGCTGGTTTGCGTGAGCTCACGATGCTCTGCCACTTAGCTTCACACACATGCTTAGCTAAGCACACAGAAGCCCAGTCCCGCTTACTACTGCTTAAAAGTGCTTACTTTCGTGCACATCCACGCTATTTTCTTTTAAAGAAAAGAAAATGGGGAGCTAGGAAAGTGGTGATAAAGGGGGCACAAAGAGGGTAGGACAGTATGAAAACAAGCTCAGGTTTTGCAGGAGGGATGTAGGAAAGGCCCATAGCTGCCCATTTCTTCATCAGCAACAGCTGTACATATGTTTGTAATTTGGTGTGAAATTTGAAACCTTCCACCCTTGAGAGAGGTGTGAGGACAACAATATTTGTTGTACAGCCAATTGTAATTGCCAGTTTACATGTCCAGCAGACATGTATGCAAAATGGGCAGCTATGAATGGGGCGTAATTTTTTTGTGGGTACAGAGTGCCCTTTTTTTTTTTTTTTTTCAGGTGAGAGTGGTATGTCAGGTACAGGAAGTCGGTATAGCTGGGGAGGTAGGTAGGGGAGGTTAACAGACAAGACAAACAAGACGCATACAGGGGTGGTGTATGACACATGTGGGGGGGATACACAATTGACGGGGCGGATGTTTGGATATCTCAAGCCCATGAGCCCACAGATGGCAACAGTGGAACTGAGATCCTTACCCATGGGCAGTTGCCACTGTGCCTTCACTGCCCAGGATGGGGCTGTGCTGGGGGCTGTGTAGGATGGGCAGCAGGCACGTCCATGAGTTGTGCCACCCATGCCTCAAGCTGGTGTAGGGGCCCAAGCACAGCGTGCCTGATCTCCCTATGCACCACAGTCCGGACACTACGGAGGGTGAGTGGATGTTCTCCTCCGGCCACACTTGCAGATGGGGATGAGCCCCATCCCTGCAGCGCTTCCACCCGCAGGTGGCACAGGGCCACTGGAGGAGGGTCTGGCCTGGGCACTACTGCCAGGTGCACTCGCCAGCTGAGGTGGGAGAGGTGGGTCCGCTAGAACCCGCCTTCCCTGTCATCCTATGTTTTGCATTATTTTATGACAGTTTGGGTTAGTAATGTACAATACCATTCACAATTAGTTGTAACAGCATGCATTAGTATTCCCATTAACCAAACACCCATAAATTCAAGCCATGGAACAGCAAGCATAACACATGCATAATTTGAACAACAATAATACACAATCCAACAACATGTAGGGTTGATTGATGGCAACAGGCCATCAGGTTTGGATGTATGAACAGGGCACATGCATCAACGTACATGCAAATATGTATGAACCAACAGGACAAATGTCCAGGAGAGTTAATTGTGAATACACATACCCATTTCATGTGGAATCAGTGTTTCAGGGACATAACAAGCAAACATGCATACAAACAAAGCTACAGTCAGCAGGCCTGTATGTAGACTATGCTACAACAAACAAGGTGTCGACTTCCAGTAGGTAACAGTGCATATATGCAGGCACTATATGCCTGTACCCAGACATTCACAGGTCAGGCAGATGGGCTGGGTCCAGCCCCCACCCCACAAGTGTACAGACCATGTACCTTCGTAATGTAGAATAACTGGCCTGAAACCCAAGTGCTCATACCTGTAATAATACACATTTCGAATAACAGACACTGAGCCCTCACTCAGCAGTTCCAGGCGTAGTATGATGTATGCTACCTGTCCTGGCACCACAGTATCCTTGACATGTATGGAGACTCTCCCTCCTGTCATATTTAGTTCTGTGTTTTGGGGCTGTCATGCATGGTATGAGGTGTGACCTTGTAGTGCTAGTGTGCTCTAGTGAGTCTTGAACCTGTTGTGTATTACTGCACACAAACATCCTCATTGCAGAGTCGGTGTGGACAGCATGCAACTCGCAGTTGACATGACCATCATTGAGTATCAATATGTACATTTTCTTATCCCCTGTGCTACCTATGTAGGTGGCCATCTCTTGACAGCCTCACCACCAGTATGCAAAGATGTGCACACAGTACACTATGGTAATTACTATGGGTGTACAAAACAATACAATGACATTCATACTGTAACTGCATCAGGCATGCTGGGATATACCCACAATGATATCATTACACTGTACTGTTGTCAACATTATACTATTACTACACTTCTATGTAGGCACCCTGTGCATCAGCACCATGTTAACCTGTCCCTGCACCGATGTTACAGATTGCAGTAGGTGGCACAGTTTCATCATATGCACAGGGTGTGTACTTGGTATGCCTGAGTCTGCCACTGATACAACCAATTGACATGTCTGTGTGTGTGTGTTGGTGAGGGACAGCAGTACAAGATGGGGCAATGTTGATGCAGTGTGTGCATGTATGCGGTAGCCCTAGGTGTTATCAATTTACATGTGTGTATGTATGCACACAGTCCCACCTCAAGGCTGCCATATACAGGTGTTTGTGGACAGCCACAGACTGTACCTGCCAAGTCATACAGATCACTGTCTCTGGCTACGGACATGGTACCTGTGCCTGGCAGGGGTGCTACGGACCATATCAGGTACTAAGCCAGACTGGGTACTGTCATCAGAAGCAGGTGGTTGGTGACTGGAGACAGGTCCCTGTTGGGACTGTCCAGAGCCACGTGCACATGGTCTCCTGGGGCAGTCTGATGACAGCACAGACCCAGCATTGCTGGGGCTGCTGCTGGCACTATGGGAGCGGCCGCGGGCCTGTTGTCATCCACGACGGCTGCCAGATGCTGCTGTTGATGGCATACGGCCACGTCGACGCCTCAACCATCCACCATTGCCCTGGCTCATGGACATGTAGTTGTGGAACAGATCTAATGTGTCCCCCCAAAGTCTGTCAATGACCTCGGTGAAGTTACTGATGGCAGCCGCAACGTCACGCATACTGTCATTCATAGCTGTGTGACATGCTCTCAGCTCCCTCAGACCCTGTCTGGTGTACCGTTCCATACGTGACTGTGACTGCATTACAGCCCGAAACATAGCTGAGGTTGAAAGACCTCTGTGGGCACGTCTGACAGGGGCGGTACACCCACGGATGCTCCCACGAGAACCCCTGGACGTCTGCCTGTGTGGTACCATGTCAGGACCCTGGCCATGGCTGCTGTGTGGGGATGCATGTGCCACCAATACCACATTACCCTGGTCAATGCCCACTGTATCCTGTCCATCACCTAGGGACATTGGTGACAAAGGATGTATTGGCAGGATGACTGTGCGCATTGATGGGGTCGACAGCTGTGTACTGTCAATTGGCTGACAAATGACGGACCCTGGCACACCTCCCTGTGCCATTACACAGGTATCATCATTATCACTATCCACAGCAGCTGATTCAGGTTCCCTGCTGCACAACACCAGAGCAGCACCCGAACCTGTGGGAGTAAGACAGGAAACACAGTTTACAATGTGTACACAATGTCACCACTGATACACACATGCACACAGGGCACATGCACACATGCACACATGCACACATGCACGCAATGCACATGCACACAGGGCACATGCACACAAAGCACATGCACACATGCACACATGTACACAGGGCACATGCACACATGCACACATGCACATGCACACAGGGCACATGCACACATGCACACTCCTCAGTATATGAGATATCAACACACAGACACAAACACACCTGCAATCAAACACATAGCACTACTGCTTCAACCTATTATTACTATTACTATCAAGAGTATTGAAGGTATTGTTATTACACACTCACCAGCATGGATAGGCTGCCTTGCTGTTACACCAGAGGGACCTGCAGAAATGAGACATTTATTGTCAGTGGGCACAACTGTGCCATTGATACTGTGAGTATGATACAGTTCAGTAGTGCAACAGTTAGCTTCCACAGGTCTACTGCTGATGTTGAGAATATCACTCTTGCACAATAATTACCAAGATTACAGCTACAAACCGAGGCCACACCTCACACATGCATAAACTAACAGTGTACAGAACAGTCAACTATACACATGGCATGTTAGCTGCATGCTCCGTGTCCTGCTGCTGGGTGGCTCCAGCCTCCATCATTACGCATGTATGCTGCTGCTGTTGCTGTTGGGCTGGAGCCACAACACTTAGGAGTAGTCCCTCCAGTCTGGTGAGGGGGGATGTCTAGCCACCCCACCACCTGTGGCAAGCTGCTGCCTGTGGATATCCGGCACACGCTGACGGACATTTCTAATTAAATCACTGCAGTGATGGCGTACCTGCTCATATGTCCGGTTATGTGTGCCTATGTCATTTACCCAATGGACCAGGTCTTGCCACAGTGCAGCCCTCTCCTGCTTATTCTGGCTGGTGCGGGAAAAGAATATTGCGAAATCCCACACCAGGCTCTGGTGTATCTCTTCCTCCTCTGCAGCGGAGTACACAGGGTTTCGCTGGTGAACCATAGCCCTGAAAAGGAGAAGGTAAATATGTCAGCAATATATGTCAGCAAACTATGGCACACATAATACACATAATACTCGACTATAGTGATACAACTTAACCCCATATATAGCATCTGTCTGTCTATTAGGGGATACACATGTAAATGACCAGATATCAGTGCTCAGCCGACAACTGTAAAACAGTACCTGGCACACTCCATATGACAGACTAGTATACTGCAGCAGTCAGCACACTGGTTCAGGTCCAATGCACAACCTCACACTGGGGGTTTGTATCAAGGTACTGTATGGGGAACATTATCAACCCATGCACTGCATGCAATGCAAGTTACATATTTCACTGGGAATGCACACTACTCTTACTTGCCATAACCCTACCTACACCACAGTCACATACAGGGTAACACGGCACAACATATGGCAATGTAGTATGTGTTGATCGCAATACCTCACACATCTGTCTCTGGCCTCACACCAAGGACACACACTGCCATGACAGACAGACAGTCATGGTGAGCAATCACACCAGTACATAACATGCTCCCAGTCACTGGCACACTCATTCCACCTCACATATTTGGTTTGCAATGGGTTCATGGGTGTGCATTGTGTCTTGGGTAGGTAGTATGCTATTGGCCCTGGGCCTGCAGTAGCATACTGTTATGCTATCCTGCCCCTTGTGACACATGTGATATGATCGTACCTGCTCCTGTCAAACAGTTACACAGGGTGACTCATATGGCATATTACCTATCTGCATAACATTCAGCAGGGGTATGTCTGACATCTTCTCATGGGGAGCCTTGCTTCTTAATTCTGTGTGGTTTACTCCAGGGTATGTCGTATCTGTGGGTAGGGACCTGTACCTCCACCATGTGCTCTATACTGTGGTGACAAGGATGACAGACATAGGTAATTTGGGTTGTGGATGTTGGAGGTGTTACCATGGTTGTTGGACAACTGTCATGGGTGTGACCTAATTATGCATATCCATCAGTGGTAACCTCTATGTAGGTAGTCTGGGTGCGCTCTGTGGTCTTGTCAGTCGCTCTGCATAGGTAATGTGTTTGAGTGCATTGACACAGTTACTTACGTATGTCTGTGTCCTCCTCCATATCTGTAGCTGTCATTGGAGGTACATACCGTGTAGGACATTGTGGGGTGTAGAGGGGTACAGTGACCTAGGGGTACAGTGACCTACATGTCCATAGCTGACACACCGTGTCTGCTGACACATTCCATGTACAGGTATTACAGGACTAGTGTGCCACTGTGTATATCAATGGGGAGCCTATTGTACACTTGTTGCCCCTGTTCCCCCCTGACACATGCAGTGGTGGGCAGGCATGCACATATGTGGTGGTTACTGGTGTCAGTGTTTTGGAATGGGGTATGGTACTCCAGTATCCACACTGGTGTTCACTCCATGCCTTTGTCACCAGGCACCTCTTGCAATACATCTGCACACATGTGCCTCACTCAGTATATATATGTATATATATATATATATATATATATATATATATATATATATATATGTATATATCTGTATATATATATATATATATATATGTATATATCTGTATATATATATATATATATATATATATATATATATATATATATATATATATATATATATATATATATATATATATATCTATAGATAGATATAGATATATACATATAGATGTGGGGAGAGAGGGGGAGAGAGAGACAGAGGGAGAGAGAGGGTGACAGGTGGTGGGACAGAGAGAGAGAGCGATAGTCATATACAAACATATCTGTTGTCAGTCAGATCTGTCTGTATATGTATATGTATCTACATATATCTATATATGTATGTGGGTATTACATATATCTGTATGTACATATTCTATCAATCTCGATGTCTGTGCAGTAAGTGAAACCTGGTTCAAGGCTCCTGAGAGCACACCTGCGGTACCAGGCTATACCTCGTATCATGCTTTTTGGCCCCAAAACTCAGGCCAAAACAAAAAGGGAGGGGGAGTTTCCATATTCATCAAGGACACCCACACCTCCAGGTTAGTGACAACACCTGAAGCATCAGAGACCATCCAGGTGCAATTAACCGTAGGCAAAACTGCTATACAACTGGTAGCATGTTACAGACCACCCTCCCAATCTCAGGAACCCCAGTCAGCCTTCCTGAAGACATTGGAGGATATGAATGTCCCACCAAACAACATCATATTGGGAGGCTTCAACTACCCTAACATACACTGGGTGCTTTATTCTAGCCCAAACACCCTAGCCCAAATGTTCCCGGAATTCATAAATTCAAATGCAATGGAACAGCTAGTCACCTCTCCCACAAGGGGAGATAATATACTAGACCTGATCATCACAAACATGGGGACAATGTGCTACACACCGGTAGTATACCCCTCACTAGTCACATCTGACCACAAACTAATCACCCTGGATATACATATTCCCACCTCCACCCACAACACAATAGACTACAGTGAGAAACCTCTCAAAAGCCGACTTTACACTTCTTAAAACTGAGTTGGTATCCTTTAAGCCCACTGGGCCAGTGGAAACCACATCCCACAATGCAGACTCCTTCACAAATGCTTTCTACAGACATCTCCAAGAATGCATGGATTATGCAATCCCAAATAAAACCAAGACCCTCTCCACCAAGGGCAGGCGTCTTGTCTGGTGGACCCCAGCCATGAACAAATTGTATAACAAAGGAAGGAAGCTACTGCATGGCAGAGCAGAATCCCGTAAAGATAAGGCATCTCAGATCAGCACTAGTAGAAAGCTACGTTCTCTCATACAAACATGCAAGGCCAACTTTGAGAGGAAAATTGCTATGGACACTATAGATGACCATGAGGCCTTCTTCTGCTATGTTGGAAACCTGGGTGGAAACCCTCAGATATGTTCAGAGTTAGTTCACAGTGACAAAAACTACACTGAACACACAGATATTGCCAACATTCTGGCAGACAGGTTCAGTGCAAATTTCTCCCCTCCCTCACCCCCAAAGAGGAATTACTTATCCCAGCTGAATGTAACCTCCCTGTCATCTCAGACGTCCAGCTGAGAACCGCCCTCAGCAAAGCTATAAACACAGCATCAATGGGACCCGACGGTATCCTGGGTTACGTGCTATGTGAACTCCAAGAGGAGCTAAACCCGCACATAAAATGCTATTTAACCATAGCCTTACTACAGCATATATACCCAAACACTGGCATACAGCAACAGTAGTCCCACTCCACAAAGGGGGCGCCTCTACAGACCCTGGTAACTACCGCCCCATAAGCTTAACCAGCCTGGTCTGCAAAGCTATGGAAAGACTCATTATGGAACTCATACACAGAGACATTGGGGACTTACAGACACTTGATCCCACCCAGTTTGGCTTTGTAAAGGGCAGATCCTGCCTTTGGAACCTGGTTGACCTTTTCAAAACAGCCACTAGAGCCATTGACAAGGGCACAGCAGTCCATAGAGCCTACCTGGACTTGGCTAAATCTTTCGACACAATACCCCACTCCGGTATCATAGACAAGCTCAACAGCTTAAATGTAAATCCATATGTCACAAGATGGGTTGCAAACCGGCTAAAGGATAGAGACCATGAAGTCAAAATCGCTGGTGCCATGTCAGACTCAGAGCCAGTCACAAGTGGTGTCCCACAGGACTCTGTCCTGGGACCCCTCATGTTCAGCATTTATTTCACAGATGTGAAAGCAAACATGGGAGGGTAGTGGCTGACAAAGTTCAAAGATGACTGCACACTAGGCGCCATAGTCGATACACCAGCTGACACATACATCCTACAGAAAGGCCTCACTGAAATGGACAACTGGTGCCAGAGTCATGGCCTTAAGCTGAATGCCAAATAATGTATAGTCATCCCTTTGGGTAACACAAAGTACCCACATATTATCACATAGACAGTAACCCACTGAGTACAGACAAAGTAATCAGAGACCTGGGGACACAAATCGATTCTGACCTCTCATTTGACACCCACGTTGCCAAAGTGGTTGGATAGACTGCCTACCTTGCCCACCTTATCATGAAGGGATTCATATCCAGATCAAAGGAGGTCATTGTACCCCTATACTCCTCCCTTATCAGGCCCATGAATGTGTACTATGCCCCATTTGGTATGTATCTCACCTGCCACTTGCAACAGCTAGGGAGACCCCCATATGTACCTCACCAAGAGGATCAAGGGTCTCCAACAAATGTCATATGCTGCCAGACTAAAGAAACACCAGCTGTATTCCGTAGCATACTGCCTACTTAGAGGTGATCTGTGCCTGACGTACAAGGCCATGTCCAATCAGGAATTGATGGACATGTTCCACCTCATAAAATCCAATTCCATCAGAACCACAAGAGCTACAGATTTAAACCTCAGCACAAATATGAATAGGACATGCTGTAGGGACAGATTCATAACTCAGAGGCTTCCCATACTTTGGAACAGACTCCCAGTTCATGTTAGACGGAGCCTCTCACTGACTCTCTTCATGTGAATTCTTGATGAGTGGATGGGAGATCATAGGTTTACACCAGGGTCATCTCTGTGTCACTACTAGACAGAGGCACAGTAAACTAATGCTATTATGTAAGGGGGTCTTCACTGTGTCACTACTATACAGAGGCACAGTTTTCTAAATATATTCTGTACACTGTCTGCAGATAGCCTAGTACTAAACTATGACACTGTGAAACTATATATGTCTATGTATTTCTACATCCCTCTCTATCTATGTATACATATATGCATATTATATATATATATATATATATATATATATATATATATATATATATATATACATACATATCTCGATATACATACGTATACACATGATAGATATATATATAATCCTTTGTAGTTTCACATATGTATACACACAGTAACGTACTGATGAACATCCATTACTGTACAACCTACATTGTACATTGCACTACAACCTACATTGCTATGTGCACATAACTACCTTCACATACATATGTATGTACAGCCTTCAGTGACAGTTGCAGTATGTCCCCAGCCCTATGCACATCTTCATATACATAGATACAGACCATTAACACATATGGAGGGTTCACAGTATGTAGACTATTATATTAGTACTTTACATTACCTGTGTTTGTTGCAGCTGTTTGCGTAGGCTTTCAGTTACTTGGCCTGCTGTCAGCTTGTTTGTTTTGTTGTTAGTTTTTTTTTTTATTTTTTTATTTCTTTCTCTTTCTCTTTCTCTTTCTCTTTCTCTTTCTCTTTCTCTCTCTCTGTCTCTATCTCCAGAGGGTGCAATGAAAGTATTGCATGTGTGGAGTGGGAGTACAGAATGCTTTTGTAGGTATCTGCACATGTCCATGTGATGGCCTCTGCACCAGTTGTTAGCCAGCATTTACTAATTGCATGCAGCCTGTTGTGTAGTGATTGCAGTTCTCACTGTGATTTCAGGACAGTGCTATAGAAAGGTCTGTTAGGTAGGCGTAGCCCTTTCAGATTATCAGGGTGGGGACCATGCTGGTTTGCTGTGGACACTGTTCTGTGAGTGTAAGGGTTGGTATGTCTCTCATATTTCAGGCTGTGTTGTAGACACTGCAATGCATGTTGTACTGTAAGCTGAGTATTCCTTCCTCCAGTTTCCTCTTCTCCATGGGTATGTAAACTGACACCTACGACTAGTAATACTGTGTATATGGGTGTGTGTGCTTTCCTGTGGGAATTGTGGTGTAACTGGTATATAGCAGTGGCTCTTGCAATCTGTTGCTATGGCTTCAATATTTGCCCTTTACATTCACTCCTTGTATGCCTGCTAGCTGTCTTTCCTGTAATGTGTTGCTATGGCTTTCCTATTTTCCATTTACATTCACAGCTTATAATGCTTGCTATATCTGTTTGGGCAGCAATTCCCTATGTGTTTGTTGTGGTAGGGTGTTACTGCATGCAGTGTGGTCTGGCCATGGTGTGGGCCTTGACACTTACAAGGGTATTTGATCATGCTGCTGAGCAAGCCTCAGATACTCTCATGTGCATCTTTTATCAGCCTCATGGAATGGTACATATCGGTGGGATAATCCACTGAAATAATCTGATATTCTGCAGTTGTGACTGTGGGTTATTTAGAGCATATGTATTACTACACCATTTGTGACGTGCAAGTGGTGCATACTTTCAGTAATTCATAGTTACCATTGCATATGTAGTAACACCTTTATGCCTACTGTTAGTAAATTTCACAGGATGTCAGTGGGGCACAGTTGACATTTGTTTTCACATCAGGGACATCCCTGTAACTCAGTCACAGTTGCTATGTCTGGGCTCTTAACTATTCAACTATGGCAGTGTTTATCCTGCTGTGAGTATGTGTGGCTTGGCAGATGCTACTGTGACATTATTACCTACTAGCTACCAACTAGCATGGATGTTTCTCTTCACACAGTACTATTTTACAATTCCACTAGATTTGACACTAAATATACATGACATGCTTTGTGTACTAGACATGCTATATTCCCTTTACATTAATTCCTACTATTTCATGATATATTTCTTTCAGCACAATGTTCTTGTACAGCAGTCATGGCTTAGTGGTAAGTCATGCAGACTAGTGTACCCAAGGTCCTGGGTTCGAGACTGACAGAGGTATTTTATTTTGCTGCTGAGAAAACTATAGGCCTTGTCATTCAGAGTGACTAAGGCACTTTTAAGCAGTTGTAAGCGGGTTAGCGCTGGTTTGCGTGGAGCTCACGCATGCGCTCTGCCACTTAGCTTCGCGCACACATGCTTAGCTAAGCACACAGAAGCCCAGTCCCGCTTACTACTGCTTAAAAGTGCTTACTTTCGTGCACATCCACGCTATTTTCTTTTAAAGAAAAGAAAATGGGGAGCTAGGAAAGTGGTGATAAAGGGGGCACAAAGAGGGTAGGACAGTATGAAAACAAGCTCAGGTTTTGCAGGAGGGATGTAGGAAAGGCCCATAGCTGCCCATTTCTTCATCAGCAACAGCTGTACATATGTTTGTAATTTGGTGTGAAATTTGAAACCTTCCACCCTTGAGAGAGGTGTGAGGACAACAATATTTGTTGTACAGCCAATTGTAATTGCCAGTTTACATGTCCAGCAGACATGTATGCAAAATGGGCAGCTATGAATGGGGCGTAATTTTTTTGTGGGTACAGAGTGCCCTTTTTTTTTTTTTTCAGGTGAGAGTGGTATGTCAGGTACAGGAAGTCGGTATAGCTGGGGAGGTAGGTAGGGGAGGTTAACAGACAAGACAAACAAGACGCATACAGGGGTGGTGTATGACACATGTGGGGGGGATACACAATTGACGGGGCGGATGTTTGGATATCTCAAGCCCATGAGCCCACAGATGGCAACAGTGGAACTGAGATCCTTACCCATGGGCAGTTGCCACTGTGCCTTCACTGCCCAGGATGGGGCTGTGCTGGGGGCTGTGTAGGATGGGCAGCAGGCACGTCCATGAGTTGTGCCACCCATGCCTCAAGCTGGTGTAGGGGCCCAAGCACAGCGTGCCTGATCTCCCTATGCACCACAGTCCGGACACTACGGAGGGTGAGTGGATGTTCTCCTCCGGCCACACTTGCAGATGGGGGATGAGCCCCATCCCCTGCAGCGCTTCCACCCGCAGGTGGCACAGGGCCACTGGAGGAGGGTCTGGCCTGGGCACTACTGCCAGGTGCACTCGCCAGCTGAGGTGGGAGAGGTGGGTCCGCTAGAACCCGCCTTCCCTGTCATCCTATGTTTTGCATTATTTTATGACAGTTTGGGTTAGTAATGTACAATACCATTCACAATTAGTTGTAACAGCATGCATTAGTATTCCCATTAACCAAACACCCATAAATTCAAGCCATGGAACAGCAAGCATAACACATGCATAATTTGAACAACAATAATACACAATCCAACAACATGCAGGGTTGATTGATGGCAACAGGCCATCAGGTTTGGATGTATGAACAGGGCACATGCATCAACGTACATGCAAATATGTATGAACCAACAGGACAAATGTCCAGGAGAGTTAATTGTGAATACACATACCCATTTCATGTGGAATGGATTATTTGTGGTTATAGGGTAGGGTGAAGAAATATTACATTAACAACTTTAAATACCTATACATATGCTGCACATTTCTACTAGCTGCAGATATATACACACTACAGGTCTGACTACAGTTTCCTATGTGTAAGCTTATGCATGTTGGTGATAGGAATGTTACTGCTACATTAATATACATTTCATTTTTATTAATACACATTCATATCTGGCTCTGTTCAGCTACAGCATCCTGCTACATTTGCTTTATATGGCTCTAGACAACTGTGGATGTTTGGTATTTCATACAATCATACTATCTGCATATTGCAAACTGACAGCAACATATCCAAATTGTGGGACACACATTCCTGCTTCTGTACTTTATTCCACACATTTCACTGTTTGGTTGTGCCTGTCACATTCATTTCATTCTGTACTGACTGCAGTATACTTTATTCAGGAATTATTACAACTTTATTGGTGGATTCATACCTCTTTCTCACACTCTCACTTGTTTTATTTTTACAATTCAGGATGGTACTTAATTCTAGGCTTTATTGACATGTTTTACTTGGTTAAAACAATCCTTTCCAATAGTCTCACTTGTGTCATGTTTCACAATTTAAACAGGGATATATTTCACACATGTGTTTTACTCAGCTTGTGTAGCTGTAATTTCCAGCCTGCTGCAGGTTATGTACTATTATATTACAGGTGGAACATCTTTATTTCAGACTTGTTTCATTTTTATTTTTGGATTACAGGCTGCATCACACTTATGTAATCACACAGTACTAGCAGAATCTCTCTTACACTGTTACTTGCACTTTTTATTAATAGGTGACTACACTGCACTCTTTTGCAAGCTGTCATACTTATATTTTTAACAGTTACAGGGAGAGAATTACTAACCTGCGTGGTAGCGCAACCGCACAAGCCTATCGGCATAGGCTCGATGATTTGCGGAATGGACACCTGCAGCTGCAATATAAATTAAGTAATATTGGAATACACATCTCCATAATATCAGCTAGGTTAACTTTCTACATAAATAATTACATGTAACTTACTCAGTAGTGGGGCGTTGGGCATTTGCCGGGCCTCCTGGATACAACGGTTCAGTTGGTCCTGCTTCCATCTCTTCAGGTCCGCATGGTGGTGACGGACCTGTTCACCAGTCCTTGGTATTCCTGTGGCACTGGTGAGATCATGTGCCAACTGGTCCCATGCCTCAGCCTTGTATGCTCCCCACAGGACCTGGCCCTGCATGAGTTGGGCCTCATGATCGTGGACGAGGAGCCAAACCATATATTTGGACTCCTCAATGCCCCACCTCTGTGCTTGGAAGCAACTACCCTCTCCTACACCTGCCATCCTGACTGCAAATCGGTTCCACAATCAGTTATGCTGTGTATTCCCGCCTATGGGGCTTGTATATGCCGTTTTTCCCGCACTTATCTGTGATTGGCCATTTTGGAAATGTATCAGCTTCACAAAACCTGCTTTGTCATGCTTCTCTTTCCATTCATTGCTATATATATGCTATTACTGCATTTCTAAGAGTAACTGTCATGGCTTAGTGGTTCAGTACTTTGACTATGGTGCATGGTATCCTGAGTTTGAGCCTGGCCATTGCTTTTTATATTTTATGACTGTCTACACAGGCTAGGAGGTGTGTCTGTGTAAAGGCAGTTTTGATACAGCTTGCTCAACGTTGCCCGCCGGTTAGCTTGTTGGCGCGGTGCGCAGCTCCACGCAAACGGGTTACGCTGGTTTACACGTCGTTTGGCTGTCAGCATGCATATTACGCTCAGCTCAGCTACGGGCACACAGTTTCAGTGTGTTAAAACGCTGCTCAAGCCCAGGCACTCATTTTACACCTGTTAAACCACTGCTCACCTACAGGCAGATATACTCAGCTTGTTAGAGTGTAGCTCAGCTATAGGCACTTCTGACTTTTTTTTTTTTTATCACACATTTCTTCATAATACATGGCCCTTTTCATTACATTTTACATAAAAATAATTTTATATATGTATATATATGTCAGGGAATTGTTTCGTGCTTATTTCACTAAAAATAAAAATTGATGATGTGGGGGCTCGAACCATGACTGCCTCCTTTTCAGCCAACGTCTCTACCGCTACGCTATTGCTTCTTGGCTTACTTTGCATATTTAGATCTTATATGCTTTTTCACTGACTGCTAACTGTGGCTAAGCGACGGGCACGCTCGTGCAAACGAGCTCAATCACGGGCAAACATCTTTAAAACTTATAAAAAATATATACATGTTCATTTTTACATTTTATGTTTATAGTCTGTGGGGGCATGTGTTGTGTTGTGTTTATTGACATTTACGCGGACTCTGTTGTGGGGGTTTACTTTCGGAACTGTTACTCTTCTGGGGGCATGTCCATTTGCAGGGCTTGTCCTATGGACACGCCCCCTACTTTCTTACACGGACCGTGTTAGCCTTGGGTGTGAGTCAGCATGCCCTCATGAATATGCATGGCATGCTGACGTCACACCGTTTAACTGCAGCCTCCGTGTAAGCCTTGTAACTCTTACACGGAGGCTTTGTGAATCCTGCCCCGGGTTATATGCAAGGATAAAAGCAAACTTTCTTGCAGTAGACAAGAGAGAGGGATTCCAGTCTTTCACATTCTAAAGTTTAGTTAACAATTATGACACTACTTTATGAATAATTTTTCAAAGCTGAAGACAGAACTGATAGTTCAGTTTTTGCCATCAAGCATTCCTATCCTGTTTTCAATATGGAGCAATGCTTGTGTTCATCCCTTTTCATCTTTTCAGTATAGAGCAACATTTGTGTTCTCCCTTCACCTCTCAGCATGGGATAGCATTCCTGTTCATCTCAGCAAGGCAATGGACCTAAAATACCTCTTCTTGCAGCTGATTCCCATTACCCTCCCACCTTGCACCTATCTTAGCCTTACAATTTAAAGTGCTGTTTTTGCTCAGTTGTCACCAATATGCCATGCAATTTATATTTATATGTATTAAAACATGTTTTATATGTATTATTGAATGCTCTTTGGAATTCCTCCATTCATCTGCAATACACCAATCTACTTGTTGATGTAAATGTATATCACTATATATCTATGTCTATCTCTAGCTATTTATCTATCTATGTATCTATGTATCTATCTATCTATCTATCTATCTATCTATCTATCTATCTATCTATCTATCTATCTGTCTATATTTTCATCTGTCTGTTGTTCCTACTGTGTTGTCACTGAATTCCTGGCATGAGACTGCAATTAGCCATTTGTAGTCAGTACTTCTTTTAGTGAAGAAGCATGGTCAAATATGGCTTACATTAACCATTGTGATTTAATATGTGGTGTGGTGAAACAGTGCAGCCATGCTGTAGGTTTACTGATGATGTGGGTATCTACACACACACACACACACACACACACACACACACACACACACACACACACACACACACACACACACATTATATACAGTCTATGACAGATGATCAAAGTATCAATGCTTAAAAGATTTTGACTCACAAAGATTTGAATACACACTATCTCAAATAACAAAAATTTGAAAAAAAAAAAAATCTCTTTTTTTTCCCCAGGGAACAAGCCCCCAGCCCTCACATCACCTGCTAATTACGTGGACTAACTCTGAGATTATAATACAGTGTGAAGGGTAAATTCCCCAATCCCTGCTGTACTATAATCTTGCATGAAATGAAGCATGAGATCAGCTGATTTTCAAAACACTATACTGTCTTTTTTCCTTATGAAAAGTTGCCGTCTCAGTAGGTTACAGGAAACCCATATACATCTGTGTATGTATATCTACAGATACATAGATAGCTGTAGATATGTACACACACACACACACACACACTCATATATATATATATATATATATATATATATATATATATATATATATATATATGGGTATACACACACACACACACACACACACACACACACACACACACACACACACACACACACACACAAACACACACACAGACACACATACATATAAGTTCCATTAATTTGACTAAAAACTCAAAATGAAAATTGGAATTTGCCCTTTACCCACAGCTGTGTGATCCTAGAGCTGGTGTTAAATAGGTTTTCAATAGTTTGAGTTTTTTTATGTAATGATTTAGATATATATATATATATATATATATATATATATATATATATATATTTAATCCTGAGATTAATTTTTTCCATGTCTCAAATATCCTCTGTATTGTTCTCCATTGTAGCAGTTATTACTTCAGTGTCCTCCTTTTCAGCCCCAGTTCTGTGACTGACCAGGCCCTCTATATAACCTCAGTTCTGTAAAAGGCCAGCACATGGACCCTCCTTACAAACTGAGTTCTGAGACTAGTGAACACCTGAGCCCTCCATATATCCCCAGATGTGTCAGCCATCAATATATTGACCTTCAGTGGAACCCTGTCCAGCGTTTTGTCAGCATAGTGTCCCTGTTTACAACTAATTCTAGTCATTGGTCTGTACACTGTCCCTCTGTACTACAACTCCATTCATGTCAGTGCAGAATTAGGAACCATTTGCTATCATAGAAGATTTAATACAGATTTTATTGAAAATGAATGTATGCAGGACATTTTCATGTAATATTAAATAGGCGTTCTTCTGACTGTTTCAGGGTGAAGTAAAAACCGAAAGTTAGATCAGTTAGATGAGTTATGAGTGCTAAGGTGTGGAGTGAAGCTAACAGTTGTGCATTGTTAAGACAGACAACAGTATAGCCACATACTGACTGTTTCTCAATGTATATTGGCCATTGGTCAGTTACATTATTGGCGGAGATGTCTTGTTCACCAGAATGTACGCATTTCCTAACTGATTTAGTATAGTTGTTTTTCTGTAGAGAAGAGGCAGTTATCAAAACGGCATTAGGCAAAGATTTGTACACTTGATGAAAGTTATAAAATAAGAATGTTTTGCATTTTTACACTGTGCATGAAAAGAGAAAGGCAGATTTGATAAGTATGATACCATTTTCCAATAATGTTAATAGTTCTATAGAAACAATAACATACTGCTGGTTGGTTGTATTATTAAACAATTTCACATTACTGTATCATTGTTTGCATGGTTAAATGTGATTTGTTTTATTCTAGCTCTTGTTAAAAAAATATGTTCAGTCTGGCTGCCTGGTTTTAAAACAGTTATTTTTGATTAAGGGCCATAAAATATTCTTTCTGACAGTTATCGTGAGTGAGAGCTACTGGACATGGGAGTCCCTGTGCTTTATATTTATTCGCATCTCTTTTTTTAGGAGAATACCGACACTTTCCTCTCTTCAGCTGACTCCGAATGGAAGGTACAGGCAGCCTTTTTATTCTGTGCATCAGTATGCATTTATTATTTGTTCCCATTGTGATCTGCTCGCTTTCCTCATTACCATCTTCATTAGATTATGTGTACTGTCTGCATTTTGCATGAGACCTGCCTGCCTTCAGTTCCAAGTTATTCCTAAACTAATAAACATTGCTTGTGCTTCGCACATGTCAGCATGGTTCTTGCTGAGTACCTCTACAATATATAACTCACAGGTTAAAAGGTCTGTTTTGTAAACTGAAGCCACGCTGCGTTGTGCTGTTTTATATTCGTACATATCAATTTCAGTACAAATTGTTACTCTGGAGCCATGCTGTAGTGTAGAATAGCAAACAGAGATAATTTTAATGATTTCTTTAAGTCAGAGGTATACTGAAAATCCTAATGAAGACAGGTGTTTAGTTTTCAGCAAAGTTTCTTAGAAAAAAAATGATTGCTTTCTTGGAAGGTGAACAGCGAAGGACATGAAAAAAATCATTCCCTTTTTTCAATTCACTTCATGTTGTCTGAATTAAGTTTGATTCTGTTTCTATTTTCTGAAAAGGTTATTTAGTGTGCAAGTTCCTGCTATATCCTCTTGTCAGTCCTACTTAAAGTACCCAACTTTCACCTTGCAAAAGAAAAACATCCAGATTCAAACATCTTGAATAAGGCAGATGTTTAAAACTGCATTATTCAAAATCAAGTGCATGGCATCAGTTCAAACAGCAGATGTATGGATTCTAAATAAATGTTTTAAAAATGCTTTTGCGGGAGTGGGGGTTGGTGGTAGGCATTCCTGCATTTCCATCTGACTGGCTGGGACTCATCACATATTACAATTCAAAGTCATGTAACATTGAAAAACAGGAATTACAAGTATTCATTTTTCTTCGTCTGTGCAGACTCAGGAGGTTGTGGGAACCTATAAGCAGTATAAACACTCTTTTTGCAACTTCTAATACCAGAAACGAATTTTGTTGAAAGACACTTTGCTTTTTAATCCAATGATTGTTACTCTTGAAATGACACCCTGAGCCCATGTGCAAAAATAGGAAAAAGGGGCTTTTGTAAATGGATGGATGGATATAACCATAGACTAAGTGTATATGTTGTGATGGTGTCCACTCACATGGGTGGGAAGGCTTGATCCTACAAGAAATCTTAATCTGAGTTTCACAAAAAGTGACTTCAGTGAGTTAATTTTGCAGTGATTTTACCAAACTAACAGTTCCTGTGATGACATGGCATGATTCTAAAGTTGCTATTGGTACATCGGGTGACAGGAGGGTGGAGCCCCTTCTTAATGGGTTCAGAAAACTTTTCTATGCAAAACAATGTTTGTAGACATCCCAGTTTTGAGTTTGATAATCATAAACTGCTGTTTGTTTTTGTTGTCATTGGATGTTACTTAACAGTGTTGTGTCTTTGCAATGAAACCGATAACTAAAATGAACTTCATGAGCGTGGGATTTTGTAAGATGAACCTTTACTTTGGTGGTATTCTAATTTGTTTTCTAACTTTTTAGTACCTTTATCTGTTGCAACTGTGCCACAGCATATTTTTTTCCCTTTTCATTCTGCCTCAGCTCTTTTTGTCTTACTCAGTTGATTTTCTCCTTATTGTATTATGCTTTGTATTTCTGTGGTGTTAGTCCATGCCCCCCTGCCTTATCCTGTAAGGTAATTTCCTCATGTCCTGTGCTTTATTATTCAACCGTAAGATGTTCTGTTCTGACCTTCTGCATTGTCCTTTGTGACTTAATCCTCTGTTTCTTTACTCATTCTTCATAATCAGGTAAAACTAACTTGGCATAACCTTGATAGGTACAGTGTAAGAGCTGTAATCTGATTAAATGTCTTTCAGATAAGAAGCTATAATCTGATTAAATATCTTGTAGCTAAGGAGCTGTAATCTGATTAACTGTCTTGCTTTTAGTCACATATTAGTAGTGGATGCTGGAATCTCATTCAGCCTTTCAGAATGAGATTTGTGATCTAACAAACAAACCGCTAACACTGCAACAGTAATGTAGAAAGTCAGAAACATGGAAAAAAGTAGGAATGGGATGCAAGTCCCCCTTAACTCACACTGTAGAGGCTGTGCATATTCAAATAATACAGTTCACAACTACAGAGTAAAGGCAAACTCCTTACATTTACAAAACAGGTTCTTCACAAAATTTGAAGCCTGTCATTGGAAAATGTATTTGTTTATTTGTTTGCCTTTATTTACTGGGAGAGTTCAGTTGGGTTTAAAGTAACTGCTTTTCAGTGGAGACCCAGGGAGAAAAGCTCCAGCCGACACAAAACAGAAATATGATAATAGCATATTTACAATTTAATTTAAACATTTGATTGCTGATATAGGTACAGAGAAACACAGTTCAAAGTGGCTTACATTGACAATCTATCTAGGGTAAATAAAATTAAAAAGCATTTGACTTTTGATATTGGTACGAAGAGACAAATACAGAGAGGCTAACATGAAACATTCAAAGAAGTATGCTTCTGGAATAAGAGAAAATTAATATCCTTGACCTTTATAACAGAATAAGATATGTGGAGCAAGATTTTTTTTTTGTCTTTCTACATTACTTTTTCAGTATGAATTGTTTCTATATTAGTGGTTTCAGTCATCTGGCTTGAATCCACAGAATATACCAATCACGTTTCCAACATGTTGCAATATAATTACACTCTACTGTCTTGTGCTTTGTTTATGTTATGCTATGTGATGTTCTGATATTCTGTACTGTTCTCTACTGTCTAGCACCATTCTCTTCTGTTTAGTTCATGTTGTTTTACATTGTGATAATATCTTAGAGATATACGATAGACGTTCCCTTCAGTGTAGTCATGTTATATGTTTTCTTTTTATATTCGTACATATCTTTTACTTTATGACAGATTGCCTTATTAAGATAGGAATGCAGATATTTTATTAATTACTTGCTAACCAGGTAAGACAGATGAACTTG
Source organism: Protopterus annectens (assembly GCF_019279795.1). Taxonomy (NCBI): domain Eukaryota; kingdom Metazoa; phylum Chordata; order Ceratodontiformes; family Protopteridae; genus Protopterus; species Protopterus annectens. The sequence continues at coordinate 1,843,366,019 of NC_056741.1, forward strand.
GGACCTTTTTTAGTCTTACCCAGGGCTTAAGACACAATAAGCATACATACAAGAATTTGGTTAATTAATTAATTAATTAATTAATTAATTAATTAATTAATTAATTAATTGTTATTTAGGGCATGAGTGTAGGGGGTCATTTGATTGACTGAGTGTTATATAAAAGCATTGTGAGCTGGAACATCATTGTTCTGATGAAGTCTGGGATATACCCAGACAAAAGGGCTTAACCTGTATGGTAATTACTTGTATTTACTTTATTTGTTTTGGCTACTTGGATTAAAGAGGTTCGTACTACCTTTGTGGTACAGTTTTTTGGATACATGAGAAATTACATGACTCTCGGTTTAATTTTTCCAAGTCTTTTGGGTTTCTAATGACAGGAATGGACCCCATTCCTAAGGCAAAGTACAGTTTAAAGTTCATGAAATTAGTATTGTTTGAATCTTTGATTTTATCTGAAAGTACTGTTCGCAGCACCCGTAATACGTTCAGAACGGACTTCTGCAAATTACATGGAGTTACATGTATCTGTAACATACCTAAATATGACTGTTAATTCTTTTTTTAGGAGACCCATTGATCCTAATACTTTGGAAGTGTCTGGGTACCCTCTTCCACATTTCCCTCTTTTCTGCCTGCAACTCCTGATATTTTTTACTTTGTGTTTCTCTGTACATAAGGCACTGTAATCACTGGCTGTAGCAACTTCACTGAATCATGCTACTTTTATTTTCTTGTAATGGACTACAATATCTGGTTTTCTTTTATCTATTTTTGAAGTGTTGGCAATGGGTGATCTCATGTGATATAAACATCATTCTCTACAATGCTCTGTGACTCATGTTTAAAATGCTTCTCAGCTATTTCAATACTGTATTGTTTGCACAATTGCAAGTATTGCCACATTATTATACTTATCAATATACAGGCCCTCTTCCATTAGCATAGCACACCCGGCAACAAGATGTGCTACTCTTTCCAGGTCTGTTTTACAAAACTCACATTTGTTTGTTTCTCCAACATGTTCAGGGGACTTGTAAACCAACTTGTATGTAGTCCATTGTCTTGGGCTGCCTATGTTAGCCTTTCATCTTTTGGTTTAAATTCACGTCTCCTTAACCATTCCTGCATCAGGGCCTAATTGACATGAGGTTTTTCTAGGGGTTTTCTGTACTTGAAACTCTATAACTTTTCCACATTTCTTGCTTTCTCATTTGGTTCGTCTCCTTATATAGATATTTTTTTGTTTTGTTTTTTGGCACATTCAATTGCTGCCTGATTTTTGCCTGCTTCTGGTTTGATTTCCATTCCTGCTTGACACCAATATCTTCTGCCAATCTAAGCAGGGAAGTCATATTAGACTTGTTCTCCTCATGTTTTAAAATATTCACTATGTTTGGATCTGTGAGGTCATCAGATATGTATGAAGTCCTATGACTGCAGATCTAGTTATGTAATCAGTTTCAAGGAGGCTCATACTGCCTTCAGAACAAGGAATATATAATCTTGGTATACATTGATTTTCATATATCATTTGATAAGCATGAAACATTTTTCTTGTTTTCCTGTCCAACTTATTCAATACCTTTTGGGGTCAGTCAGTCACCCCACTTCTAATTGTGCCTTTAGCTCCTCATCTGATTAACTATACTGTTTTTAAATCATCTACAAAAAAATGATAAGTTGTTATACTGTGTTGTTTTCTGGGTGCCAAATTGGAACCATGACCAAGTCTGTTAAGTAAAAAGCTTAAAGGGTTAAGGGCAAGACAAAAGAGTGGTGCTGACAAAGAATCACCCTGGAATATCCCCTCTGAGTTATAATTGATCAAGATAGGGTATATCTTATACATCTGTGAACACTCCTTTTTCTATGAATGTGTGATGCTCTCAAATGCTTTTTTGTAGTCTGTCCATGCTGTTGTTGTTGTCTTTTGGCTTTTCCTGGTTAGTGGTCACCACAGCGGAACTCCGGTCCGCTAATGATTGGCAGTAGATTTTCACGAACGCCGAGGTGCCAGCTCGACGTTCAACCTTCAACGAAGGCGCACCCATTTACGCATGCCTTTTGAACGCCCACCCAACTATGGGGAGGACATGCAGACTCCACACAGAAGGCACTCCCCGCACTCCAGCCGAGAATCAAACGGGAGAACCTCTTGCTGTGAGGCAACAACTCTACCTCTGCACCATCGCGGAAGTCATGCCATACTTATATTCTTCCCCTTTTTATAATTCTCAATTATGTCTTTATTTAACAACGTATAATCTTTGTTCCTTATTACTTTATTTTGTCACATTTTTTGTTCTATAGTAATGACTATAAACTCTGTCGGCATCAATTCCAGCTTATAGTTTATATATTGTTGGAAGGCAAGTTGTCGATCTATACTTTTTAGGATAGCTTCCAGATTCAATCTAAGGACGAATATCATTTTTTCCTGTTGTTAACCAGGTGTGGTGTCTGTTCAGGGTGTGCATATAAGAGTTCTTACTCAGGGCTAAATCTTTGTGTAAAGATGTTAATACTTTCACCCAGAAGTTAGGTACTGACTGCATCTGGCTCTGGGGTTTTCCATTTAGGAGCTTTTCTTAATATTGTTTCAGGTTCTCTCTGGCCATTACTTCATCCCATTTCATATGCTGTACATTTGAACTTCTTACTGTTTCTTTTACTTCTTCTATAAATTCATAATACATCTATACATACATAATACATCTGATGTACTTACCGGCATTTAATACTTAGTACCTTCTGGTCTCCATATACATACCCTGTACTTACAAACATAAAATATTTAGTACTTTCTTTTCTCTACAATACATCTTATGTACTTACAGACATAGGATATTTAGTACTGTCTTCTCTCCATGATGCATATCTTGCACTTATAGACATAGAATATTTAGTACATAAGACATCTCATGTACTTACAGACATAGGATTTGTTGTGCTTTCTGTTGTGCATAATACATATCCTGTACTTATAGACATGGGGATATTTAGTATTTTCTGTTCTCTATATGATGTTCGATGTTGTGGAGCTTCGATCTTCTGACACAGACCCATGTATATTTATGAATTTATATGGTTCCCTATTTAAACATCAAATGTTCACAGATGTTCACAAAAGTGAATGGGATAACATTGAAGTGGGAACATTGAAAACCCAGAACATCAAAACCTTAACAAGAAAAAAAAATGCTTTTTTGCAGGACCCTCTGCACCCCCATCTGCTATATATATACAAACTCAGAGATCACACTAGAATGGAGAAAGGAGCAATACCGCAATCCCCCACCATACCATGATCCTATACAATGAAGGTCTTTCTTGCTGCATGTTATGGGTTTTTGATGTTTCTGGTTTGATGCTATAATGTTTGCTGCTGGGAATGTTCGGTGTTTAGATAGGGACCCATATGTCTATATCTATATCTATATCTACATCTACATCTACATCTATATCTATATATCTATATATATATATATATATATATATATATATATATATATATATATGAAGAATGTTATTGCCCTACTTCTACTAGTACAGTGAAACATATTCCATAATCTTGGAAGGCATTGTGCAGTGAACCTGTTACTATTGTTTTGTATTGTATTTATCTAAAGTATTATGTTCCTCAAGGTGGTATAATCTTTTCCATTCCTCCAGTTGCTGTTGTATGCACAGACATTCAAGCACAACTAATTCAAACACTTCATTACAGAGCGTGTAGAGATAACCTGTAAGTAACCTATAAAAAAGAAATATAACTGGGAAATACAGAATCCTTTCTAAATAGTACAAGTTCACCTATCCTATGATTTTTCTAGCAAGAACTCATTCCACCTTTTCAGGTTCTTTCATATGGCTTGTTCAAAGAATACAAAATCAATTATTATTGTGACATCCCTACTCTGGACCTGTAATAAAGGAGCCTCAATCCTCACCACTGACACCGGTGAAGGACGTTGATTTGGAACAAAGATAGATACACACAGTATTGCCAGATGAAGCTCTCTGCACCAATCACAATTTCCCTTAAGACCACACAGGGAGCACACTCAGTCCTGGGGCTGTGTTTCCCTCTCTCACTCTCTGGGCTGCAAATAAGACTCCCCACTGACACAGCTGTAGAGTTGAGTCCTCTGCCAAGTGTTCCAACCAAGTCCTCCACCACCCTGTCTGTGAAACCAGTGCTCTGTGTCCCTGCTCCAAGAAGCTGACATACACACTCTTTGAGATTTGACTTACACACACACACACACACACACACACACACACACACACACACACACACACACACACACACACACACCTGGGAAAGACTGGTACAGATTTACCAGCTTTGCCCCCTCTGCCCACACTATAAGGTAGATGCTGCCACCGGAACTCTCCAAAGCCAGCTACTCTAAGGCTGTTACAAGGGTACCCAATTATACTAAGTAAAATTAAGAGTAATACAAATGGTAGGGTTTGGGCAATGAAGCATGGCTTTCAGGAGCAGCCAAAGTGCCACCAAATAAATATAAGTATTCTCAAAGTTTAAGATATTTTATGTAAAAGACCAGCCACAATGAAAAGTTTAAATATATTTAACATTAAATAATTAAAAAAAACATGAAAATACTAAACATCTATTTATAATAAACACCAGAGTTTTAATCACAGGAAATGTTAAAAATAACACAAATAGAAATGTTCACACAGATACAGAAAAACAATATCTAACTAATCTCACTATATTTTCCTGACTGATGTAAAGAATTACTGTTTCCTATATCACTTATTAGAGCAAGGCAAGATGACGTGGATGAGTGGTCCTTCTGTGTCAGGTTTCATAAACACAATTCTAGTCACCATCAACTACCTTAAAGAAAAACGCTGTAAGGAACCAATAAAGGCTGTCCTCCTTATCGAATGCATATAATCCAAAATGCGATAACCAAGATGTTCTTCATGTTTCAAGTGTACACCACTGTACTTTACATACACAAGCTTTTATTACAAACCAAGCAAAATAAAAACAGATTTAGCGCTTCCATCTCCTAAGGCAGCGACTTCATCAGAATCATCTGCTTTACCATACTTCCATCATTTAAATAGTGTTGAAATACATTCCATTGGTTGGTCAATTAATGAACTACTTTTAACCCATGAGGGTCCAATAAATTATAATATTGCTATTAGTATTTTGTGATATAAATAGCTAAATATAACATTAAGTACATAAATAAATGCAGATCAATAAATAATTAATTATTTCACACACAATAAAAACACCCTACTACAGTTCCTAAATGCACTCAATTCTATAACACTAAGCATAAATAATAATAATAATAATAATAATAATAATAATAATAATAATAATAAAAAACAGACTGCCCTGAAACTTCTGTCTCATTTAGTATTAAAACATCATTTCAGTGCTGGATTACAGAATGAAATCACATACATCTGGTCATCTCACTCTGGTTCCCACACTACCCCCTTTACTAGAAACTGAACCAAAATCTAGCACATACGTGTCATAGTACACACACATAGAGCTTTGCTAAGATGTGCTATAGCATCTAGAAGCTGTAAAATCATTTCAAAAACTTTTACCCTTCCAGTGTAGCAATTAGTTCACCCCAAAGATATTATAGTAGGATTGCAAGTCCTGGTTTTCAAAGAAATGTTGTCACTGGCTGCAATCAGAACAGTAAGATGCAATCTTTATGGCCTAAACCAGATAATTTAATTTCAGACTTTTTTTTTTCAAAGTTAGCTGGACTGAGATTAGGTTCATAGGTTCATACTAGGCTATCTGCCTTAGGGCATTTATAAGCCTAGCCAGAGTGTGTTTGGCTTTCGCCACCCATTTTAAATGAATTTTGCTATGCCCTTTTTCGAGGTTAGTATACTGTGCCTCTGTCTAATAGTGACACAGAAGTGATACCCGGGGTAAACCTACAATCTGCCATCCACTCATCAAGATTCCTCTTGAAGAGAGTCAATGAGGGACTCTGCCTAACCTGGACTGGGATTTTATTCCAGAGTGAAGGGAGCCTCTGGGTTATGACTCTGTCCCTCCAGCATGTCCTATTTATTTCAGTGCTGAGGTTCAAGTCTCTCGAGTGCATAGCTCGATGGGATTTGGATTTTCTGAGGTGTAGCATGTCCATTAATTCCGGGTTGGACATGGCTTTATACGTCAGGTACTGATCGCCTCTGAGCAGGCGGTATGCCACTGAGTAGAGCTGGAGTTTCTTTAACCGGGCAGCATATGGCATCTGTGTGAGCCCTTTGATCCTCTTGGTGAGGTACTTTTGGGGGTCTTTCCAGTTGCTGCAGGTATCTGGTAAGGTACATCCCAAAAGGGGCATTAACCTCTTCTCTTCCAGTACCCTCTGTTACAATATATTTATTTCAACAGTTACAATACAGTCTGACATACAGGTGTATTTCTTTTCTGTCCAGCAGAACCCACTGTTGGTGCATTTTTAGCACAAGCAGTCTGACAAATACATTGTCAACACAAGCACCTGTACAGATCAGTTTGATGTACAAATGACATATAATTATTTACAAAACTCCAACTAGCTATTTTGGCATATGGTACACATCTACTTCCCTACTTCTCCTGGCATAGCTGGCAATACCTCACATCATCACAAATATATTCACAAATGTGTTAGATCAGTGAAGAATAAAATGTTTTAATGATCTCACTAGAGTAACTAGAGAAGATCTTCATAATTAGATGATTAGGTGATCTACAGTATGTGCTTTCCTGACTTTGTTAGACAAATACTGTCTAGTGTTAGATATTTAGTACTGGCATTTTTTTTTTATTTTTGACTATTAATTTGTAATCAGAATTATCTCCTTGTAGCTGAGTTTCCTGATGCAGTATTAACTAAAATAAACATTGTGTGTACTACAGCAAGTATATAGTTCATTCAGACCAACTTGGAGAACTTTAGCATTATTTTACTGAAGCAAATATATTACCCACTACGGTTCTCAGCATATTTGGTCATCCATAACACATTTCCTAATCTTATTCCTAAGGAGAATATTCTAAAAAAAAGTTGTCCCAGTACAGTAACATTGGACACCTCTAGTAACCCTTAAGGGGACAGACACATAACCCGCACTTTAACTAGGGTAGGGAAAAACTGAGAGACACAGGTTAAGATCTCACTGATGCCACTTAGTGTATTATGTTAAAAAATGATAAGTATTCAGAAGTGGTTGACGTAAAGCCATGAGTGTTAAGTCACATATTAAACCACTTTATTTCTGAAAATATTGTATGGTATCTCATATTGCACATTCATATGCATTGTTAATCTTGTAACTGTCAGAGTTATAAGGCAAGAATCATTCAAGACAACTGTAATTTTAAAGTAAAAACCTGTTTCAGATAGCAAAAGACTAGCTGAATTAGGAGGCATTCACAGACTGATACCAAAAGCATGCATTACCATAATGTTTTGAATTCCAAAGGTATTTACCTAAAATTGAAATATCATAATTGACAAAAAGGAAAAAAATATATCATTTGTATCTCTATACATCTAAACACTGCACATTTGTCATGTTATTAATAAATATATGTTAATTATAGTATGAAGCACTGCAAAATATACCCATCATTTACCAGTTTATTCATCTAAACAACCTACCTGTGTCATGGTATGGCTTTCCAGGCTGTTACAGCATATATAAAAGCTGCAGGTGTGTAAGGCCAACTCAATGTCTCGATAAAAGGTGTATTTGAATAGATTTCATTTCACCCAGCATTAAAATGTATTTAACATTTGTGCATCTGTCATTATTAAAAGTCTTATAAAATGTTTTCATACTCAAAATGCCACAGCCATCTCATATCCTATGGAAAAAAGTTACATCAGTTTGTTTAGAAAGGCAAAACAATGGCAATTATCAATTCCTGGAAATTAAATATCCCTGGGATTCAATAAACTCCATGTAGACTTCAAGCAAAGCTTACATGGAGCTTACATGTGTGCACAGTGATGCGCAGAGAACAGCAGCGCACATTACATATTCATGCTGTACACTGTGTTTAAAGGTAAATGTGTGGCAACAGTGTTGCTGGCTAGGAAACCATGTAAACCAACACATATAGTATTCCTGTTTTTAAGTCAGAGCACAGAAGATCTGTGGTTTTGCGCAGAATGCCACAATGATCACCAGGGCTTAACAGATAACAGTTTTCATAGCTCTCAATCTCTTAGAGCAAGACATCTGTACAAAGCCAAACATAGTGGGGAGACAGTGACCCAGAAACAGGAACAGATTTGACACATTTGCTCCTTAGAAATCTGTTAGAATAACAAGGGGTTTGTGTTAAGATACATTTTCTGAAGGACTTGAAGTCTGAAACCCAAGTGTATGTAATTGGGTCACATCAGTCCTGAGATCATCCCAGTGATTTGGCAGAAAACCACAGATTTGATAAGGAGCATACCAAAATATATATAAGCCAAAAATCTAGACATTCTGTGAAAATCTAGATAGTTGAGAGATATGAGTTATGTACATGGTCCAGACATAGTACAGGACAGTATATACAGTGCAGAGTATTGTAAAATCCCATTCCTGGCATTCTGTACTGAAGTTGTGTAAATGACCTGTAAGGGCATATGGACTGCCATGTAAAATAAACACTCAGGGGAAGTGTGTGTGTGTGTGTGTGTGTGTGTGTGTGTGTGTGTGTGTGTGTGTGTGTGTGTGTGTGTGTGTGTTTATTGAATAGGAGCACACAGATGAATTGTAGAAATGAACACAGGGAAATAAGACAATTGAAACCACCTAATGTGCATCTGCAGATGTGGGCATGCCAGTGAAAGACAGTTGTATGAGCAACACCAATCACATATCAGTGTGGTACAGTAGGGACTGCACAGTGAAAATGTGTATTATATGACTGTCACACAAGGTGGCATAACAATGGGAAAGATGTCTGTGTGAGATAAGCATCCTTACATAAACAATGAAGAGGACATCTATCAGGGATGTTGTATACAATTGGGGTAGGGTGCATATTATGAAGCTGTGCAAACTGATTTGCCTGAATATGAGTGTAGTCTCAGCAGAGGTCTCCAGGAAGTGGGACATAGGTAAAAGCCCATGAACAACATTAACAGAAGCAAACACAATCATGGAAAATATCAAAATAATATCACCAGTAATCTCATGCCTCGGACATAACATATGTGACTTAGAGCGATCAGAGATAATTCTCCACAAACGCACTTGTACAACTATTATGACATGTCTGCACTCTATTATGGTAATCATGCTTACTGTCCTGGCACTGTAACATCTCCTTGAGGAGTTAGGAGGGACACTGCTTTACATGTGTGCAACATTATCATCAATGCAGGCTAGTTGACTGGTGTGCATGGCATATATATATATATATATATATATATATATATATATATATATTATGTATATATATATATATATATATATATATATATATATATATATATATATGCCACAGTCCACACTGTCATGAATGTTACCATGCCATTAATGTTGTCAAACAGCTATGTAAGTACTGTGTGCATCACCGGAGCAGGTAGCACACACGCATTTTGTGTAACAACTTGTTGGGGGTTCTGCACCATCAGACAGTAAAGTTTATGTCACAAAAGAATACATAGGTATGGCCAGTAAGATGTGTGACTGCTCACTGTGACAAAGATGACACATTTCAGTTACACATCACTAGAAGATGTGTACGGAGGTACTTGAAGAATGGTGCATTGTACTCAGTTATTGGTGTGATGAAAGCTGTAAACTGTGGAGGTATTATGGCCTCTGATGTGGATGTCATTCACATACTTAGTAATTGTGTTACATACAAGGGAGAAGTCAGTACTGTGACCACATGCTGGTGGATGTTCCACTTACCATCTACCCCAGGACACAGGTCCCACCTATTGGTTTGGTTAGAGGGTGTGATGTCTACGTTATACTTGGGTTATATGTTTGTTTTCCTGAAATAACAAATACCCCCATATTTTCATGTCATTGCATTTTTGTCATGGCTGTGGCATCAATCTTTGGTTTGTGTTGATACTTTCTGATTATACTAATATCACAGTTGGAGTCAATGATTGCCCACAATCTGTAGTCCTTCAGACAGCTGTTTGGACACAGGATGTGGATGTCATCTGTGATGTCTGTCACTTAAATAATGGACAGGAAAGGGCTGAGCAGATAGCCTTGATGTATGGACCTGATCATTGGACCTGAGATATATGTCACTTCACATATCTCAACATATTTAGATGCCACGGATGTGATACAGTGGTCTACCCACTTGGTGATATAGGTGCATATGGCCACATCTGACAGTGTTGAGTGAATACCTCAGTGTGTATTTGTGTCAAATACCTTGGGCTTGTGAAGGTCAAAAGGATGATAATGTTGTTGCCATGCGTATCCTTGATCACTTCGCTGAGGGCATTTAACAGATGACATGATGTAGCATTAATAACTCATACACGTCTGTTGCACACAGCCGGGAAATCACTATTGTCCATTTACAAAAGGTCCATGATGACATGTTGATTTACATCACAAATGAGGAGAATCAGGATATGTCGATACATGCATGCATTGAGTGCAGTCAACCCCCCAACTCGGATGCATATTGAAGTACACCCTTCTACAGGAATATAGTCCGTGTGGAGGGTGTGTTGAGGTGTGTATTCAACTCTGTTAGAAATGTGTATGTGATGAGTCACTTGATAGACAATCTGTGATGTTGTTAAAGTTCATTGATTCTGTATGAACGATAGGCCTGGATGAAGGTAAGACCGTGCATACAAGCTATCCCAACTGGCCAAGAGTTTGAACACAATTTGCCATGCCGGAATCATTGAGAAACTCTTACAGCTGGGGATTAAACCTTACATCATTAGAGAGGTAACCAATTGGCTCATTGACAAAACACATACTGTAAAAGTTGGTGAATCAACCTGTACCCGTAGAGCTGTCACTATAGGCGTACCCCAGGGATTTGTGCTTGGCCCTTTACTATTTGGAATCTATTTCTCAATAGTTCAGGTTAAAGTATATGGCCTTTGGCTTACCCGGTTTGCTGATTCTTGCATACTGGTTGCATTTATTGAGCCCACCTAATGATAACACACTACAGGAGGAGCTAACACAGACAAATCATTGGTGACAAAGCCACACGGTCTATAAATGAATGCAAAAATGTGTGTTTATTTTATCTATCTGCAAAGTGGAATTCCCTGCTAATTACATCATTGATAACAGTCCCACTATGCTGAAACCCAGTGATGCAACTACTGAGATCACACGTACATGGTAATTTGAACTTCTACAACCAAGTGTCCACACTGCTATTGAAAGTCTATGTTGTGCACATCATAAGTCAAGCCATGGTATTCCGATCTCAGGATTATATTACAGCACTGTACTCGAACCTCATCAGAACGCTAATATATATTGAGTATAATACTGTCTTTTGCATGTATCTCACCAGACACATCCGGCAGCTGGAAAGACTACAGGGGTTACAAAACACAATGCCTACAAACCATTCCATGATATATGTGGATAGACTGAAATCCATGTCATTGTAATCTGTATCGTATAGGATGAGGTGATGTCTGCCTGGCCTCCAGGACAGTCTCTGAACCTGCCCTAGTGGGAATAGTGCACATCCACAAATCAGACATAGAGCAATGTCTGGTGAGGAGAATATGGCAATAACAGAATCCCTCCCACATACGAGTGTAAAAGTCTCCCAGTAATGTTAAGCAAGAGCGCGTGCGTGCACACACAGACACACACACACACACACACATACACACACACACACATACACACACACACACACACACACACACACACACACACACACACACACACGCACACACACTACTCAGTTGACTGCAGTGATAACAGACCCTATAAGTACACAAACTGCAGAACTCAGTACTTTATGCAAGCACCATAACACAAGTCTGATTTCTATAAGGCTGCAAGACAACTTATAGTGAATGATATCAGCACTGTATATAGGATAGAAAATGATGGGAGGCCTGCTTAGGTTCATAGCTTCATAGGTTCCTAGGAGATTACTAGACTAATGGCCCTAGGGCTGTTACAAGACAAGCCGTATAAAAAGCCAGGTACCCTTATTGAGCATAGTTAGATGTTCATTGTTAGCTGAGTGATTTTGTGATCAGCACCGACTGGCCCTGTCCATGAGGGACATAGGTGCTACCCCTGGGTTGAATTTATAATCACTCATCCATATGTCAAATATGTGCTTGAATAGGATCATTGAGGAGCACTGCTTCACATGCAGTGGGAGCCTAATACAGAGGAGTGCCATCCACTGGGAGATATATCTGTCTCTCCAGCATGTTCTGTTTATGTCACAGGCAAGGTTGAAATCTCAAGAGCAAGTTATTCTTGTTTCAGTTGATTTGAGGATTTTCATCATTTACATTAGGGCAGGGTTCCAGACTGCTCTGTAGGGCAGGTACAGGTCACCTCTCAGCAGCCTGTGTGATATTGAATACAGTGACAGGGCTCTCAGTCTTCCCATAGATGTCATGTTATGGAGGCCTTGGATTCTGTTGGTCAGAAAACACTGTGGTCTCTCCAGTTGCTGAAGGTGTCTGTTGAGGTACATAGAGAAGGGAGTATTGTACTCGGTGAGTGGTCTGATAACGGTCAAGTACAGTGGAGCTATGACTGCCCAGGTCTTGGATGTGAAGCCCTTAGTTATGAGATGGACAATGTAGAATGTGTGACTTGCCACTATGGACACATATTGACTTGAAGTTTAGATTGCCATCAGCCCATGTTCTGAAGTCTCACACTACTGACTTAGAGCTTAGAGAGGTGCTATGTATAACATAATTAGCAGGGCTACTTTTTTGCCAAAGGGGACAATGAGGCATTTTCTTGCGTTAAGTTTCAGTCTGTGAGTTTGGAACCAATCATTTGTTTGTGCCAGGCCTTTCTGTTATATGTTAACATCATTGAGGAACTCAAAGTGATTGCCGCCACTTGACAGTCTTCTGCAAACTTGATAAGCCACAGGCCATCTACCTTCATTGGACTTCAGAGAAATAGTTTCCAAACAGTAGAAGGCCCAGCACAGATCATTGTGATACTCCACTGGTAACTAGTCTACTGGTGGAGGTGTACTCCCCAGCTTTGACAGTGTACATTCAGTTGGTGAGCCAGTTGGATACCCATCTAGTAATGTATGGGTAAATCCCCAGATGGAAGAGTTTCTCTATGATACCTTAATGGGGTATTGTGCCAAAGGGCTTGGCTAAGTCAAGGTAGGTGATTTGTTTGCACGATGGTTGGCAAAGTGTTTGCATATGCGAAATGCACATTTCCATTAACTTTTCAGTTTGTGCGTGATTAAACAGTGTGCAAAAGCAAGCCGCATTGCTAAAATTCTGAGAGTTAGTACTGAGCATGTGAAACACACCTGCTGCTTAGTTGACTCTGTTGCAGCAGGTGTAAATGCATTGACATGTTTGTATTTGTGTCCAGATGATATTGGGTTTGAATCCAGGTGTATCTAATACTTTTAAATAGGGATAATGCAATGACAGTATTCTGTATAGTACATTCAGCATGTAATACTCTGTGTTGGCATAGTGCAGTGGAGTTAAGCAGCATTGTTTAGAGGTAACTGCAGCATTACAAGCCACTCACTGTTGTTTTATATTGGTGCTGAATACCAAACTCCATGCAAACACAGAGGCCAAAAAGTGAAGGGATCCATTGCTTTTTCTGCTACTTATGTGTGTTGTGTGTTATTCTATTTTTTGACCAGATTATAGGTGTTAAAATAGTGTAAATAAGAAAGTGGGGAGCAAGCAGGGGAAAGAACAAAGGGAAAGCAATACAGGAATATGCAGGAGGGAGGTAGGTAAGAACTATATCTATCCATTTCTTCAACAGTAAAAACTGATATAGGTGCAGCATATTAGCTGAATTTGGATTGTCACCTCCATAAAGAGGGGTGACAACAATGTAATCATATTGTATAGCCAATTGGACCAAATCAAGAGTGTCAAGAAGACACGTGCGAAATGGAGAGCTATGATATTTTTTTTGAGGGAAAGATGCCCAGTTTTCTTTTTTTAATTCAGTAAGAGAGGAATGGTGGGTAAGGGACATATTTATTTCTGGGTCAGGTAAGTTGGGGATGTGAGGAAGCAAATGCAATCAAACAAGACAAACAAAATGAGGCAAGGGCAATGAGGGCCACAAAACGTTAAGGAAATCATAATTGGGGTGAGGGAGGGGGCACCATCATGCCTGTCAAAAATAGAGACTATGAGATTCAAGTCCTCACCCACAGTGTTGTCATCACTGTCCCTTTACTCCAATGGTGGCTGGAGTGCTTGATGTCATCTCCTGCTATGGACCATGAGGGAGCGCATCCTCTCCATCCAGCGTAGGCATACACCAGTAGTATGGTGTATGACCCTATGCACCAACCCTGGCATCTCCTGGCGTGTGATGAAATCACCATCTCTGCCACTGCTCCCAGAGGGTACCACTGCACTAGCTGCTGGGGCAGTACTACCGGAGGGCACAGGTAGTGCAGTGGAGCAAAGGCAATACTGCTAGGTTGGCTCCCAGACATGCTGGTTATTGGTGCTGGAGCCGGTGGAGTGGGGTCAGGCTGATCCATGGGAGCTGGCCTACCTTGCTGTACTGTGTAGCATTTAGTGATTTGGTCCAGATGGATAACATGGAGGCATTTTGACAACACATAATATAAAATAAAAAAGAGTGATAAGGGTTGGTGTGAGAAAAAAAAGACCATTAACAGTAGTATACAACTATTTTTCTGAAGTATACGTCCTAACAAATACACACTATAACTTCAGATTGTTGAAGATAATCTTTGAAATGTGTTTATATTGCACATATGCATGTTCCACTTCTACAGATTACAGTTAACTGCAGGGCATTTATGCCACTTGTATAGTTTCATTTAATTTAAATATTGTAAACCTCAGCTCGAGATGATTGTCACTTTGGAAGTGAGATCCCAACCCCATGTGCAAAATGGAAAAAGGGGGTTGGGGATGGATGGATTTATTAAAGAAATGCAGTACTGTATATTTGTTACTCATGATATTTGGGCCCACAACCTGTGACTACAGTCTTATATTTGACTCCTAAAGTTGGTTTGTGCTACAGACTAATAGATGCATACTTTCTGTTACAGGTAGGCTATGCATGCTCAATTTGCTACAACTGTATAAAAAAAAAAACAAAATCTATCTTTAGCTTTTAAAGTTACAATTATACTTCTCTTGTGCTGCATACAAATCACTTGCTCCCTCAGTCTCTCCAATCAAGCAACATGATCCCGTCTGTTGAACTCTATGTCAGTGTTAGCTGGAGAAAGACCAGAAAAGAACAGAAGAGCATTATACATACCAGTCTTGCCTACATTTAGCTTTCTAAGTATTACATATTCTCTCATTATCATAGTTACACAGCTGTGGGATGTCCGCAGTCTCAAATTCATTCAACCAGTGGTTGAGGGTATCCCTTTTGCACCTATGTGGGTTATTAAAATGATGCCTACACTGCTGTCCAGTGCAGGGGATGTCAGTAGCACTGGATTTAGCCTGAGCAAAACTACTTCATGCCTCAGACTTTTACTGGAAGCAAGAAAAGTACTCATGTGGAATCCTTTGGCTGTGGTGATTTACCAGGAGTCCAATAAATATCCTGGACTCATGGACATCCCACCTCTGCACCCTAAACTTGCTAGCTTCCCCACTAACTCCAGCCATATCTAACACTTGACACAGAGCAATGAAAAATTATGCTTTCCTGCCACTTCCAGTTATCACGTTTACTGTGTATTGCACAAACCCAAGCAATGATGCCAACTGCATTTGTGCGGTGTTAAGCAGAGAGCTGTTATAGCTTGGAAATATATATTGAAAATTGGGAGGTAACTGTACACTGGGGGCATACATGTCATTTGTTTGGGCTTTATTCTCTGACAAAATTGATTTTTAAAGTATGTGATTTTCCTTCTTTACCACAGAAGAAGTGCTGCTCAGATGGAATCAAGAATCATTCATAAATACAGCTGACAGTTTGAGGTGTTATGTATATGTGTGACTTGACAAATTTCTTGTATATACATCTAGTTATGTATGTGTCTTTTGTACTTTTGAAGGCCATGCAAGTCCAGATAGAAGAAGTATACTTGCATAACTATAGTAGACTGTACACATTCAGTCATACATCTGAAAATGCAATAAGGATGTATTTATACCTCATACATATCAGTAATATCAGCTCCACTATCTAAAGTGTTATAAGTGAGGGTGAATATAATTAAAAGTTGATCAAAATTAAAAAAAGTGTGGGAAATCCTGTATTAGAACTCAGGACCATATGTATGGGAGTCCTACACTTACATCTGTTGCCACAAGAATGTTAAAATAACACTTGTCTATTTTTCTGTTTATTGCTATTAACTACACTGTCACAATAGTAAAATTAGGTTGTACGGCCTGTACTAGAACCCAGGACCATCTGTACTCCAAACCTACACTTACACCTGCTCCCACAGAACTAGCTACATGACATTTCCATAATGTCATACTCATTCTTAAGTTCTCAGTGTTAACCACCACACAATACCTCTTAGCGTGTTTGCATGGTGCCCAACAAAACTAATTGAATGCATTAGTTTTCAGTTATTGGCTGTCTGCAGGTGTTTCTATGACTGCAGGTGTTGCTTGCATGATTGAAAGCAAAAATTGCAACGGTGTATTGTTTTTGACATTTGTACTTTTACAGATGCCCTGTCTGCAGGTGCTCTGTCAGCTTCCTGTGTGGCCCATTAGTCCAGTTTGCACACTGCTAAGCATTTTGCAAATAAGACAAGCATAGCCAAACATGACATTAATTTTTCTCCATTTCCCTTGCTTGTGGTAAGCTGTGCACTGCACAAACAGTGGCATTAAAAAAAATAAATAAAAGAGAAAAGTAGTTAAAATGAAAAAAAAAAACAACAGTCTATGAAATTAACACTACAACATGTATGTTAGTACACATAAAATATTTCTACATAGGTCTGGATTTGAATTCTCACTCCAATGAACCTT
The DNA here is from genome assembly GCF_019279795.1 of Protopterus annectens. NCBI lineage: Eukaryota > Metazoa > Chordata > Ceratodontiformes > Protopteridae > Protopterus > Protopterus annectens. Next base: position 1,843,383,214 of record NC_056741.1, read on the forward strand.
CAGAACACAGTAAGGGTGCCTCATCACTCTTTTCCACACAGACAGATTTGCAGTAGGGAACTGAAATCATTCTGTATGTAACCAACTGTAACATCATCCACAGTATGAACAAACCATTTAACAGTTATATTTACATGTATTAATTTTAGATGTATTGCAAAGAGTGATCGCACAACCATTTATGACTATTGTTTGCAAAAATGCAGCTCTGTCTTACTCTCTGCATTTCTTGCACATTCTTTTCTTATCTGACCAGCAATCTGAGACATGCAGTCAGTAAGGCATTCTGTCTCATTGTCCTTAAAATGTGTGAGACTATTACATGGCAGAAATATACATTTGTTAACATATGAAGGGTAGGTTGGATATTAACGAACAGCACCTATGAATTGTGTACTACTTATTTACATTTCCAACCTTGATAAAATGGCTTCTATACACTTTGTAACCTAGCCTGACACACCCATTGGAGTTAGGGCAGTCTGCATTGCTGTTGTGTTTTCATTCTCCCTAACAGTAATCATTCACAGTTGCAATCCATTAGCAACAAACACTGAAGGAGTGCCTGCAATATGTTTACATCTCCTACATAGAGCCAAATATTAGGGATTCAGCAATTCTAATGAGTTCACACCTCATTTGGATCTTCACCGTGCTGACAGCCCTGAATCTACACCATAAAAAGGCAACAGTGTAGCTAGGGAACCTGAAGGTGAGGAGACTTGAGAACACAGAAAAGAGGCTATTACTTTGGGATATATCTGCAGAGAAGATTACTGAACTTGAGAAGGCATGCTTGCATTTTTCAGCTATATACCGCATATGCTGAAATGCCATTCAGAAAAATCTGTTTAATATATATATATATATATATATATATATATATATATATATATATATATATATAGATAGATATATTAATTAGCAAACACTACACTTTTATCTGCATGCATTAGTTAGAAGCATACTGATAACATGTGCATATTTGTCAGGGCATTTCACGTCTATACATGATTGGCAATACCTAAAATGGAATGTTCTAAGTAAAATCTGTAGACATGTTAGGGGCATTTCATCTGATGGCAATTTTAGCATTTCGGTGATGGTTTGTTAGCAAAATGTGTCATTTGCCTGTTCTTTTGGGGGTGGGGGAGCAAATATGCATTTCTGTTAAGACACAAACAAGGGTATATTGCTAGTGTTACTCTCCCTTTTTTGGCATCCAGTCTGTTGTTCATATTTCAAATTTCTAGACAGTTTTATGTTTCTCAGTGGGTAATACTGGCATGCTACCTTTTCTCTTTTATCTGGGAACAGGTATTTTTTACTTTTGTGATGCTTATGTGTATTGTCCTTCTGTTGTGGTTTTAGGACACCTAGGACTATGGCACCCAGGCATCACAATCCCTAAAAACCACCCTTCAGTGACCCTGCAAATCAGGTCATTGTGGAAGCTTCTAGGCAACATTGTGCCTTTCTGCATAAGAGGGATGTAGAGATATGTCAGAATGCAAAATTGGCAGCAGATAGTTGCAGATGCCAATGCAGTAGGCAGACACAACAGGACATATGATCAGGTGCGTCATAAGGCCACTGACACAGTCTCATCTGCACAGAGGAACTGTTGGTGGCCTGCTAGAGAGCCACCACTAACAGCAAATGAAGGGTTCCTGTCCATTGTCAGGGATCCAGACAGCTCCCAGGAAAATGTAGAGCCTTCCTTGTTCCCCAGGTGGTGCCTTAATTTCTACATGTCTGCAATCTATAGCCCCCAGTACTTCAGGCTAGTATACTACATGGTAGAACTCATCCATATTTCTGGCCCTGTCCTCGGGAGTATGGGGAAATCTATGGCGGATCCTGGATGCTGATGCCTGTGACACCCCCCAGTATGTCTCCTGTTGGTCTCTGAAAAGTACCTGTAGCTAAATTTCTAAGTGCTACATATACCTTTGTCTCCACTGAGATGGGTTCCCCTCAGTTTACCCTGGCTGTCAGTTGAGGATAACAGTGGTTGCAGAGTTCCTGTAGTGTGTCTCTATCCAACCTGTAGCATTCTACAATTTCCAAGTCATGTAGATTGTGATAAGTTACCCAAGGTCTGAAAACTCTTCTCCTTTTTGGCCTTTGTCTATTAGCAGCAGCAGCACAGACTTCAGCCTGTTGCACATACACATGAATTAAAGCAACAGCAGCCCCTAACATTGTTTCTGTATAGACTTCTTTCCATTACAGTATTCCAACAAGTTTTGGAATTCACATGGAAAACCAGCACTTAGTCTACACAGTTGCTTTACAGCTTGGGAATAACTCCTCCATTCTGGATTGGTTGATTAGCATACAATTCAGCTGCTTATGCTGTAATTTGCATGCCACGGTGTTTACCTTGCTTGAGTGAATGTGCGCAGCTCTACACACTCTGTAGAGCTGCTTATTTAATCGAAAACAGTGCACTACTATGTAGGCTTTATTGAATTTGGCTGCATCTTTTTATAACTGGTGGTTTTATATGAAAAATCTGGCCCAACTTACATAAAAAAATTTAACAAAAGATCGAATATTTGTATGGTGAGGTGTGTTCTTTCAAAATGGTAGCAACTTCATTTCATTGTTCAGTGATTAAATAATGCTTCTGTTTTATAACAGGAACATTAAAAGTGGTTTTAAAGATAGTTACTAGGAAGGTTAAATTAAATGCTAAAGGACAGATAAAATACTTTGTAGTTAATGTTATCTGGTATTCTCAAATGCCAGAGTGTTGTTTCTTACTATTATTGTGTTTCCCTGATGGGTTGCATCTTGTCACTTAGTCTTTGTTTTAACCATGGAATTGTAAATTAACTGACATTTAATGCTGTCTGGCATTTAATTATTCCAGTATGATGGATATTTTGTTGAAAGTTTTAACAGGGTCATTGTAATCAATGTGTACTGTTAGCTTTTCACCAAGTATTGCTGCTACCTCTACCAATAAGGCTGGAAGAGTTAAAAGGCATGCTTTCCCCTTTAGTAAACAACATAGAGAACAGCACATCTTCTGCACCATTTTGAATAAGCTCCATTGTAACTCTCTCCATGATGTAACATACAGTACTGATCAGGTTGATGGCTTTAAAGCTATGTGGATCTGATGTGACTTGTTTTTTAAGAAATAGTAGTACTACAGTCTGTAATCACAGATCACAGACATACATACATCATTTCATTTTAGGGACTTGGTCAGATTTTCTGTGATTCTCTGTAGGCAGTTACTATGTATGGTATCTGGTTCTATAAAATGGGATGGGGTAGGTCTGGCATGATGGTTAAGGTGTTTGCCTTGTAAACACAAAGTACAAGGCTTGATTCCAATATTGGTTTATTGGCTGTGCTTAAAATGGCCTTTCAGGACAGTTAGCCATAATATTTATCTATGAACCTATGAACCTATAATACATATCCTATACGTACAGACATAGGATATTTAATACATACTGCCCTCCATAATACATATGCTATACTTATAGACATTGGATATTTAGTACATGCCCTCTCCATAATACATATCCTGAACTTACAGACATAGGATATTTAATACATACTGCCCTCCATAATACATATGCTATACTTATAGACATTGGATATTTAGTACATGCCCTCTCCATAATACATATCCTGTACTTACAGATATAGAATGTTTTGTACCTTCTGCTCTCCATAGTAGATACCCTGTATTTACAGGCATAAAATATTTAGTTTCTTCTTTTCTCTAGAAAACACCTCATGTACTTACAGATAGAGGGTATTTAGTACATTCTGTTCACAATAATACATCCATATCTACAGGCATAGAATATTTGGTATAGTATAATAAATAAACTGTATACCTCTATTAAGAGAATATAACAAGATAGGTGTGGAAATTGCATAATCAAGAGAAACTCACCCACCTAAATGTCAGCCCCTTTGTTGTTAAGTGGGTCGCAAACTGGCTCACCCATGCACATGCTGTGAAAGTTAGTGACTCCGGCTCATCCGGAAGACCTGTCACCAGTGGGGTTCCACAAGGGTTAGTACTGGGCCCCCTTTTGTTCGGTATTTACTTCTCATAAGTTCAGGACAGAACAAAGGGGCTGTGGCTGACCAAGTTTGCTGACAACTGCAAACTTGACACAATCGGTGACTCCCCAAATGATATCCGTGTACTCCAAGAGGGGCTTACATAGACCAAAGACTGGTGCCAAAGCCATGGCCTCAAACTAAGTATAAAAAATGCATCATCATCCCCTTTGGTAAAAGCAATGTCCGTACTAACTATCAAATAAACAACAATATCTTAAGTAGAATGCTGTTGTGAGGGATTTGGGTACACAAGTAGACTGTGACCTTTAACCATCATGTGTCCACTGTAGTAAGAAAGGCATTCTACATCACGCATTTGATTAGCAAAGACATAGCCTCAAGAGCAAACAAGGTTATATCCTCCTTATCCTCATCTCTTATCAGGCCCATAATTGAGTATATTGCCCCCAATGGTATGTACCGTACTATGCACCTGCAGCAAATGGAGAGACCCCAGAGATTTCTGACTTAGAAGATCCAGGGTCTTCAGCACATACCTTACACAGACAGATTGAAGTCTTTGTCACTGTACTCAATAGCATATATAGACTGCTTAGAGGAGACTTGTGCCTTGCTTACAGGGCAATTTCTGATCGCAAACTGATGAAGTTGCTGCACATCTGTAAGTCAAATATGACTAGAATTACCTGCTCCAGTGACCTAAATCTGGCCTGAGATTTAAATAGGACATGCTGGAGAGACAAATTCATCTCACAGAGGTTGCCACTTCTCTGGAGTAGGCTACCAATTCATGTTAAGCAGAGCACCTTTATGACACTGTTCTAAACGAGCCTGGATGAATGGATGGGAAACTGCTAATTCTTGTCGGGAATAGCTTCCACATCCCTAATGGACATGGGCAGTCATTACTAATAATAATCTTAGGTATTGACTAGACTTTTTTCTCTTGAAATATAACAGGTGTAATAGGCTAGGCTTAAAATGACCCTTGGGTCAATACCCTAGTAACCTCCTTTGAACCTATGACCTATGTTAGGAAGGCCCAGCAGGCTGAATATCTAACTATTTACCTATATATATTAAAAGTGCAGTTGTGTACACTTACCATAAATGTAGATGCTCGAGTGTATTCACTGTTGCAGTCATTGCATTTGGGTTATTTGCTTGCAGTAGCCCTCAGTTGGCCTGATTAACAAAGTCTTGGGTCCTGTGTCGGATGCTGTCCCTTCTTCCATGACGTCAGGTCGTCAGGGGTGTAAAACATGCAGCCGACACTATTAAATCAGTTTTTCTTGCCCCAGATGTCAGGTGCCCCCTAATGGGAAGCAATAAAACCTATAATTACAAGGATATACCTCCAACAAAAAAGCAAATACACCCAAAAGCTTTTTGAGCATAGTAAGGGAGAGTAGAGGTATAGCCAAAAGAAGAAAGGGGGCTAGAGGGAGGGTAACCAGGTCTGCAACAGTGAATACACTCGAACATCTACATTTATGGTAAGTGTACACAACTGTACCATGTTCTTCGTGTTTCACTGTTGCAGTCATTACATTTGGGTAGATTCCCAAAGCTAAGGTTGGGAGGAGGAATTTAAATAGAATTAAGACCAGCTATAAGACCCTGCAAGACTGAAGTGGCAAAGCCAGCTCTGGATTTAGAGAAAACTGGCAAATGATAATGCTTGGTGAAAGTATGAACAGAACTTCAGGTAGCAGCTTCTAGGATATCCCTGGTAGGAACACCCTGGAGAAAGGCCGTGGAGGTAGATGCAGCCCTGGTTGAATGGGGTCTAATGCCCTGTAGGATACGTTTTCCATGGTGCTTATAGCAGAAATGAATGCAGTGGCCTATCCATTTTGAAATGGTTTGATTTGAAATAACTTTCCCCCCTGTCCCTGCAGCAAATGTCAGCAGCAGTTGTTCAGATTTCCTTTGAGGTTTAGTCCTGTCCAAGTAAAATCTAAGTTGTCTGTGCACATCTAAGGAGTGCAGTATCCATTCCCCTTTGTTCTGTGGGTTAGGAAAGAAGGTAGGCAAATTAATGGACTGATTAAGAGCCACACTGGATGCCACCTTGGGCATGAAGGAGGGATTGGTTCTGAGGGACACCCTGTCCGCATGAAAGATGATGAAAGGCTCCACTGCCATAAGGGCCTGTAATTCAGATACCTTCTTGCAGAAGTGATTGCTAAAAGGAAAGCTGTTTTCCAGGAAAGGAATTTTAAATCTGCAGTAGCAGCTGGCTCAAAAGGAGGAAGGGTGAGTTTCTCCAAGACAAAGTTAAGGTCCCAGGCTGGAGTTGGAGCTTTCCTGGGTGGCCTTAAATTTTTGGCCCCTCTGAGGAACTGCTTGATCAGTGGATGATAGAAGAGGGGAGGCTCTGTGCTGTAATGAGCTGAAATGGCTGAGGCATGCATTTTGATGGAGTAAAAGGACAAGCCCTTATGAAGCATGTCAGTCAAGTATTGTAGAATCTGAGGTAAATTGGGCACTGCTGCGCTCATCCCTTGAGATTGATTCCAGGCACAAAATATTTTCCATTGTGCAGCAGAAGATTTTCTAGTACTAGGCTTCCTTGCCTCTAAAATGATATCCATCACTGGTTTACTGAGGGATGGTAAAGGAGAGATTAGGTAATTAGCCAAGCTGCTAGGCTCAGGGTTTGCAGCTGAGGGTGCAGAATCTGGTTCTCCTGTTGAGACAACAGGGAAGGAGTCTGAGGCAGGTGCCATGGGGCCAAGCATGACACACTGCACAAGAAGGGGTACCAGTGTTGGCGTGGCCAGTCTGGTGCAATTAAAATCATCCTTGGCTTGTCCTGTTTGATCTTTAGTAGTACCTTGGAGAGCATAGGCAGAGGAGAAAAGGCATAAACTGATAGGTTTTTCCAGCTGAAGGATAGAGCATCCACTTTCCAAGCTAGCTTGTGGGGAATCCTTGTGGAAAAGTTGTCCAATTGATGGTTCTGGGGGGAGGCAAACAGGTCTATATCTGGGCTCCCCCACTTGCTTGTCAACATGTTGAAAATCCTTGGTTCCAGTTTCCACTCGTGTGGGTCCATGAGGTTTCTGCTTAGTCCGTCTGTCAGTGTATTTAGTTTTCCTGGCAGGAATTGAGCTTGTAGATTCACTTGATAGCTCAATGCTGTGTTCCACAATGCCATGGCTAGTCTGAAGAGGGGGTAAGAATGTGTCCCCCCCCTGCTTGTTTTATGTACCACCTGCCAGTGGTGTTGTCTGTGTTTACCATTAGTTGTCCTGGAAGAATGTGGTCCTTGAAGGCTGTCAGAGCATTCTGTACAGCTAACATTTCCTTTTGATTTATGTGCAGGTGCATTTGACTTGGGTTCCATTTGCCCTGAATGCACTTCCCTGCCAGCTGAGCCCCCCATGCATAGTCTGATGCATCTGTTGTTAAGGTTTGGATGGCAGGGCGTAGTGTGAATGGTAGTCCCCTGTTTTGGTGGCAGGCCTCTGCCCACCAAAGGAACTCTAGGCGTAGGCAATGTATGATAGGAATCATTGCTTCTAGATCCTGTGAATGTTGACACCATAAGCTTTTGAGATATCATTGTAGTTTCCTCATATGCAGCCTTGCATATGGAATTAGAAGAATGCAGGAGGCCATGAACCCCAAGGCTTGCAGTATTTGCCTTGCAGATAGCTGGGTTTTTGTGGCCACTTGTTTGAAGTAGGTTGTCAAATGAATCCGTTTCTCTGACGTGAGGAAAGCCATCTGGGAAATTGTATTCAAGCTTGCTCCCAGGAATATAATTTGTTGACAGGGTACCAGGTGTGATTTCTTTTTGTTTATGGTGTACCCCAGACAAGTCAGCACCCTTTGAACAAAGGTCAGGTGATTCAAAAGTATGTCCTGGCTTTCTGCCTGAATTAGACAATCGTCCAGGTATGGTTATATTTGAATATTACTTTGCCTGCAAAATGCAATGATTGGAGCTAGGCACTTTGGGTGCAGTAGATAAGTCAAAGGGCAGTGCAGATAACTGATAGTGCATGTAGCCTGCTTTGAAGCATAGGTATCTTCTGCACGTATGCTTCTTTTAAGTCTAGTGTTAACAACCGTGCATCTTTGCCTAGCATAGGAAGCAGCTGGTGAAGAGTCAGCATTTTGAATTTTGGAATCACCAGAAAGGTGTTCAGAGTAGAAAGGTCCAGGATAGGACGCCTTGTATTGCCTTTTATGGGTACCAGTAAAAGTCTTGAATAAAAACCTTGTCCCTTTTCCTCTTCTGGTGCCAACTGAATAGCCCCCATGCTTAAGAGAGAGAGAACTTGATTTTGGGCCTCTGCCCACTGATTTGGGGGTATATCTGGCCACCCGCTTAGTGTTGGTAACATGTGGAAGTGAAGTCTGTATCCTTGACACACTATATTTAAAACCCATTTGTCCTGGGTAATGAGTTCCCAGTTTTTGGCCTGCAGACCAATCTTTCCACCTAAAGGAGCATTCAGTTGGGAAGTGCTTGAAAGTTTTAAAAACAAGTAACTGAAACAGTTTTCCATAGGGGGTGTTTTACTACTCCCAGATATGGGTGCGGAAATCTCCCACTGCTTAGTCTTGTGTGTCCCCTGAGACTGAAATCTGGGGTTTCTGCTGTGCCTGTGTTTGGCTTGAGAATTCCTGGAAAGGGCTGGAAAGGACCAATTCTTAGAGGGCCAATGCCTACTAAATCTAGGAGACTGAACTTGCAAGTAATCTTTAACAGTTTGCATAGATTTAGCTTTATCTTCCATCTTTTTAAGAACTTCCTCAGCTTTGTTGCCAAACAGGCGGTCCTGATTTAAGGGAGCATCCAACAGTTTAGTTTTAACATGATCAGGCAAAGATTGCTCCTTAAGCCAAGAATGCCTTCTGAGCACAGACCCAGTAACAGCAGCACTGCAAGAGGCCTCTAATGAATCAAATCCACATTGCAAAGTATGTTTACCAACCTGTTCAGCAGAATGCAAAAATCCTGTAATTATTTATTTTCAGCACAGTCAGGAATCAACATCATTTTCTGTTTAAGCAACCCAATAACATGTTGTTGATACTTTAACATATGAAACTGGCAGTTTAAAGCCCTAATGGCCAAGGTTGCAGAAGTGTAAACCTTCTTACCCCATCTATCCAGCGCCCTGGAGTCTCTATCAGAAGGGGTAGGATTTTTAGCAGTAGAAGCCTTAATGCCCTTGGGTCCCTGTGAAATAGTCTCTGGATCCATAATAGGATTTTTAAAAAGAAACTTGTGTGAATCAGGAGCCCTGTAATATCGTCAGGTTTTCTGGGAGCAGGAAGCAAAGAATCAGGGTCCAAACTAGATTCCAAAAAGGCATCATCAACAATGTCTATTACAGGAGATATAGCTAAAGGCCTATGCTGAGGCAGGAGTAAGAAATTCCTAAGCCTCTTTTTTGAATCAGAAAAATCATGGCTTTCCCAGTGGAAATGCTCCCTTAGAGTATGTAAGGTTTCACCAAAAGAAAAATCCTTTGGGGGGGGGGGGCAGAGGGAATAGAGTCCTCTGCATCAGAATCCTCATAAGTAGATAAGGGCAAATTCAGATCATCAGAAGAATCTGAAAAATCAGAATCCTGGTCAGAAGATTCATAAACAACTTCAGTCCTAGGTCTCTTAGAAGGGGGAGTTTGGCTTCCCCTGATTAAAGTGATAAGATCTTCAGCCATTCTTCTTATTTAGTCTGGGCATCGGTTTCTTAGACATGGTTTGAGATTTAGGCCTAAATGAAGAAGGAGGCGTTGGTTTAATATGCAAGTCTATAGGCCTGAATACACCCTCAGAAGCCGGTGCCTGCACAGCGGCTCCGGACCCATCCAAGGCAGAGACATCCGCAGGTTCCACAGTTGAAGCATCTCATGGCATACCGGACTCCGAATGGGTCTCAGAAGAGGCCTGCGAATCAGAAGTAGCAGGTATCAGGGACTGCGAAAGGGCCTCACTGAGTACCGCTGAACTGGCGACTGGCTTAGGAGAAGCGTCATCGGCAGCTTTGGAACTAGATGGCCTGTCTCTGTCTTTATCTTTGCATCTTTTCAGAATCCAGGTAGTTGGATGGCTAACTGACAACATTTCTGGATAATTAAACCGAGAACCGAAATATTTAGAGGCGAAAATATACCAACAATAGATAGTGCGCTGATTAAATAAAGCACAAAACTGACAGCAAGGTACATCGTGGTCAGGGCCCAGGCAAGGAATACAGTACGAATGAAAATCTTTGTGAGGTATTTGCTTTACACAAGTAATGCAATTAATAACTTTTACTGACATTGGTAAGGAGCAGGAAAAAGTTTCCCCAACAGGGTACTTAGCTTTAGTTGAAGACTTCGGTTCAGGAGTCGGCCGACCAGCACTTGTGAACTGCTTCTGCTTTGGGCATTGCACGGCAAAAAAGACTGATGTAATGGCGTTGGCTGCATGTTTTATACCCCTGACAACCTGACGTCATGGAAGAAGGGACAGCATCTGACGCAAGACCCAAGACTTTGTTAATCAGGCCAACCGAGTAACCCAAGTGTAATGACTGCAACAGTGAAACACGAAGAACACCACTTGAGTATTTAAACTTGGATAAACCATAAGACTTTATTTTTTCAATGCAGAACTTTTGTAAACAAAAACATACTAAGGGGTTAATTAGAACCACATGTAAGAATAAGCAATATGAGAAAAAGGTGTTGATTGTTTGGACTTGGACTTTAATGCTGTGATCGTTACAGGGAGGTAAGTAATTATCTTTGAGTCAAATAAAAGGTTTCAGGCTTGTGAGAAAGGGGTTCTGTTGAAGAGTTACTTTTGATGTTGGTTATAAAACAGTAATGCTGTAAGAACTTGAGAGCAAATTACCCCCCTCCACCATTATTAGCCCTTGACCAGTTTTATTTCTATACCACTGAAATATTTACAATTATTTCTGTAACAGCAAGAGTGAATATCTTTATGTGAAAAACTGGACTTTTTTCACTGAAGAACTTGAGAAAGCTCAAGTTATCACACACCTATCCATGAGTATCCTTAACCTTTGAAAATATAAATAGAAACATCTAGTTACATAGCAAGTAAAATACCATATTTAAAAGAAACTATGATAAGCAAAAGTCAGTAGGGAAGAAAAAAAATGTTATGTAGAGTTATTACAGAAATGGAAGTGGTGCAAAACTGTGACTGTGTAGTTGTGCTGAGTCTGCAGACTCATCTTTTGGCTGAGAAAAGAGGTTTCTGATTTATGGATGGAATTATGAAGGATATAGTTGGGGGCCAGGATTTCCAGTCCAGTAACCATAAAGGCTACCATCTTTATCCATGCCCTTGAGTTTGCCAAAAGTGAGGATCATTTGGACAGTACTAGTCTAGCAGAGGACGAACTGAGGTATATCCCTGAAAAATTTCCTTTTCGGACCTCTTGTGCTGTCCTGATACATATTAGTTCATCCATAGAGCTCCTGACTCTGAGGGTTGGAGTTGATTTGGATACAAGGAATCTGCACATTGGAGACCCTCAAGAAGGCAGCAGGGACCCATAAAGTAGAACAAAATAACTTCTATTTGGGGGTTTACATTCTTAAAGAGTAGTGTTGGGGAAGGATGTTATCTGCCTTATTTCTTGGCTGAAAGGGACATTATAATTTTTTAGACTCGTATATAAGCCTGTTTGGTGAAAAAGTTAGATGTCATGGATGATTGTTCATTTAACTGGTAAGTGAAATGGAATACAGGGCTCCATTTCTGTCAATAGAGGGCAACCGTCTAAAGACAAAGAATTCAGACTAATACTCTACAATAAAGACATGCAGCACTGCATAGGGCTGGCACCATGTCTGTGCTGAATGCTAATGAGGCATTCTGGGGAGACATATATGCTAATTAGCCATATGCTCTCTCCTCTGGAACTGCCTCCAGGAAGACAGCTACATGCCAAGTGACTCAAGAAATTGCATAGCCATATAGAGTAGTATGGCTGCCACAGCATGTTTATATTGATCATGACCAAAAGGTAATTTTCAACTGCATACCATGACCCTGGTACAGGGATTGAAGGTGGGGGGATGCACTACATCACATGGAATTACTCTAAAAGTGCTGTAATGGCACCAGCAGCAGTATGGGGATTGAGGGAAGGAGCTGCACTGGACAGCCAGGAATTAGTTATATATGGAAGTGTCATAAAAGGATCACCCGCAGTACAGGGATCAGGGATGGGGAATACACTAGATCACAACAGATTACTCATAAAGTGCTGTAATGGCACCAACAGCAGTATGGGGATAGAGAGAAGGGAAATACACTAGACCACCAGGAATTACTCTTACATGAAAGTGCTGCACAGACATCACAATGGGGATTGGGAGGGGTGGATTACTAGATCACCAGTAATACCATATACTGAAGTGCTGTAATGGCATCGACATCATGAAGAGGATTGGGGCTGGGGGAAACAACTATATCACCAGGGCTAAAAGATATGTGCTGTAATGGCACTTCAACTATTAAGATAATCACAAGGCATTCTTTAGCTATGTAAAGAATCTAAGTGGCAATTCTCAGATCTTCTCGGAGTTAGTGCAGAATGGCACAAAATACACTGAACTGACTGATATCACCAACATCCTGGCAGACCGATTTAGTGCAAATTTCACCCCATCTCATCTCCAAAAGGGCCCATGACCATATCAGAAGAAGGTAGTGCCTCTGAAATCACAGACACAGGTTAAAACAGCCCTCTCCAAAGCAAAAGCACAGCATCAATGGGACCAGACAGTGTCCCAGGCTGTGTCCTACACAAGCTCAAAGTTGAACTAACCCCTCAACTAAACACAATGTTCAAACTCAGCCTCTCCACAGGCTACATGCCCATACAGTGGCACACAACAATGGTTATTCCGCTCCACAAAGGTGGAGCCACAACAGACCCTGGGAACTATCACCCTATAAGCCTGACTAGCTTGGTCTGCAAGGCTGTAGAGTGCATCTTCATGGATCACATTAACAGAGACATTGGGAAACTACAAACACTGGACCCTACCCAGTTCGGCTTTGTTAAGGGCAGATCATGCCTCCTAAACCTGGTGGACTTCTTTGAGACAGTTACCACGGCTATAGATGAGGGAAAGGTGGTCCACACAGCCTACCTAGACCTTGCAAAGACCTTCGACACCATTCCCCATTTTGGTATTATAGACAAGCTCACCAGCCTGAACATAAACCCCTACATCACAAGATGGGTTGCCAACTGGCTCACGGACAGAACCCACATGGTAAGAGTTGTGGGAGCTAGGTCTGACTCTAAGCCAGTTACAAGTGGCCTTCCCCAGGACTCAGTCCTAGGACCCCTGCTGTTCGGCATATACTTCTCAGAGGTACAGGCAAGCACAGGAGATCTATGACGGACCTTGTTCGCAGACGACTGCAAACTAGCGGCTATAATTGACTCTCCAGCTGACACAGATATCCTCCAAAAGGGTCTCACTGAGACAGATACCTGGTGTCAAAACCATGGCCTCAAGCTAAATGGCAAAAAGTGCATAGTCATCCCCTTTGGAAAAAACAAAGTACCCACAGACTACCACATAGGTGGTAGTCCCCTAAATACAGAAGATGTAATAAAGGATCTGGGGACCCAAGTAGATAGTAATCTCTCCTTTGATATAATCACATTGCCAAAGTGGTTAGAAAATCCTATTATGTGGCCCACCTAATCACAAAAGGGTTTGCATCCAGATCAAAAGAGGTCATTGTGCCCCTCTATGCATCACTCATCAGACCAATCATAGAGTACAACACCCCATTTGAGATGTACCTTACAAGACACCTGCAACAGCTGGAAAGACTACAGAAGTACCTCACCAAGAGGATCACTGGCCTCAAACAGATGCCCTATGCAGCTCGACTGAAGAAACTCCAGCTGTACTTGGAAGCATATCGCCTACTCAGAGGTGATCTATGCCTGACATACAAGGCCATGTCCAACCCAGAAATGATGGACATGCTCCACCTAAAGAAAACCATAGCCCCTCGAGCCACACCCTCTAGGGATCTAAACCTCACCACAACAATAAGTAGGATGTGCTGGAGGGATAGATTCCTGTCTCAGAGACTTCCCGTGCTCTGGAACAAGATTCCAATCTACATTAGGCAGAGCTCCTTGCTAACACTCTTCAAGAGAAACCTTGACGAGTGGATGGGAAATAGAAAGTTTACCCCAGGGATCACTTCAATGGCTCTGCTGGACAGAGGCACAGGGAACTAATCTAAGGGGGCAGCGAAACCCAACACAATTCTAGCTAGGCTTATAAATGCCTTCAGGCAGATAGCCCAGTACCTACCTATGAACCTATGGGGTGGGGAAACCACAGGAGGGTAGATGGATTAAGGACAGGTAGAGGGAACATGGTGTGTGTGTGTGTGTGTGTGTGTGTGTGTGTGTGTGTGTGTGTGTGTGTGTGTGTGTGTGTGTGTGTGTGTGTTCATTTTTTGTGTAGTTGTGTGTGGGAGAGGGATGGGGGGTTAGTTGAACTGCTTGCAAGAACAGCAGTTTATACCACAACATGTAAATCCACAACTATTCCACATTGTGGTAGTAAATGCAATTCAGAGACATGCAAATTAGCCATTAAAGATCTCATGAGGACTAACATGTCTGTGAATCACAAACTGGCATATCATGGGAGAAGGGCCTTTTTAGCAAGAGCTCTATGGTGCTTGCTTGGCTCTTTAAATAATCCCCATGTAAATGTTGAAAGTTGTATGTCTGAGAGAGTATTTTTATGTCTGACCATTATTTGTGCAATCTGAAAGCTTGCCAGATCATAAACTGAATCACAGAATATTAGTTAAATTGTTTATTTATTGAAGTTTGTGAACCAAAGTAGTGGACTGATTCATAATGATCTATTTCAGCTACTGCCTGTAGTTGCTTTGAGAAAGTGTAACAGTAACATAATAGCAGAGCCATAGTTGGCTCAACCAGTACCATGTGCTGATCCAATGAATTAGTGCCCCACCTCCTCAGCTCTTCAAAAGAAGAAAGTCCACGATCACATACATGGACAGGAGCCATTCAAGTCCTGCCTCTGCTCCCTAACCCACCCTTCCTTCCTCTCATTTTTGTTAATAAATATATATTTTTTCTTTTAAACTATAGCAGATCTCTTTCTACAAATGTAGCAAGCACTTTGCTATAGTTTATACCACTCGTGAAGTGCTACATCACTCACATTTTAACTTGGAAAAAAAATGCTTTTCTTTCATATTTAAACTGTGACAAACTGGTTACTACAACATATCCTCTGCTCAAAGTACTGCAGTGCTTAAGTTTAATTAAAAATGTTTTTTTTTTATATTTAAACTGTAGCAAACTGCTTATACTCTGCATGGAGCATTGTAGCACACAGGTTTTAAGTAAAAAAAAAAGAAAAGAAATGCTTTCAAATGTAGCAATTACTTGCTACTGTTTAAACCACACAAGAAATGCTACAGTGCTCAGGTTTGACACAAATGCAATACCAATTTTTAAAAGCCATTATGTCTTAAAAATTGACCAGAAAATGATGACTGCACCCCCCCTCCAAAAAAAATTTGAGATTAGGAAAGTTGCTCCCCTTGCACCACCCTAGCTATGCTACTGCTAAATAGTACAGTATTAAGATTTATAAAATGTTATTTTGTTTAGTATGGTGTCAGATTATACATATATGGGTTAAAAGAGGCAAATACTCTTAAAATAAAAATGAGAATCTTGAAACAGATAATCAAAAATGCAGATGTGCTGTATGGTAGTTGAACAATCCATACCGGATAATACAGAGTTATTAGAGATGAGAATTTTATTGTTTTTACATTATATGCACTATTTACAAAGCTTTAAAATCCCAGTACATTGATAGGCACTAACAGCAGCACCATGTGTGGAGAAATAGGAAGCATTTTCAGACTAGGAGGAAGTTGTTGATGGATTGTGCTGGAAACAGGTGCAGGCTACACTAATAGATGAACCTCAGTGATTTTGTTTAAATCCTTCAGGTGAGGGACTTCCACAGTTGTTTGGAGATACAGAGTCCAATGGTTTTCGAAGCTAATGTAGAGAGGGAACATGCAGAGTTGGCTAGTAAGTTTGGTGCCCTGTGAAGGCAGAGGACAGTGGTGGCCCAGAAGCTGAGATATAGTTATTGAGGTATTATATCTAGATGGCAGTTGTGGACAGCTGGGGTGGTTGATGGCTCTATAAGACAAGGTGAGTTGGAGCAAATCAGATCTTTCAGGGATACGAACTCTTGGGACTTGCAAAGAGATGTGCAGCGATGCTTTCTGAGTGTAGAAAGGAGAATACACTTAATACATATGCACAGATAGTGTTCACAGACCTGACAAGTTTTTTCTTGAAATAGTAAGCTAAGACAGGAAGGCCTTACTTAAGCTGAGATAACAGCATGGCATTTCTTACATCTGCTCAAGTTTTTGTTATGAAGACTCTAGATTTGCAATGACAGACATTGATTTCTTTGTTAATTTTAAGTTTCAATACATCAAGGTGCAGAGCCATGTCTAGGGATGGTTAAGTGTGATGCTGATGTTTTTAAAGACAGTACCAGCTTCAGTGGTTGAATTGCTGATGTGGAGAGATGGAGTACAGGTGGGCAGTGTTTCATGATGAGCTGGAATTCCAGAAAGTATATATTTGTTTTCTGTAGCATTTAGAATGAGATGTTTATATTATAATAGCTGATGGAGTTTGTTAAAGTTGGATGCGGTTGTTTTCTGTAGCATTTAGAATGAGATGTTTATATTATAAGAGCTGATGGAGTTTGTTAAAGTTGGATGCGGTTTTAGGTAGATGTAAAAATTACATGGTCATTACATACATGAAGATATTAGGTATTATTAGTGAGGGGAGCATTTTTATGAAAAGTGAAAAGAGTAACTGGATGGCCAAGGACAGACCATTTGGATTCCTCTGAAAATAGTTTGTGTAACATTTTCATAATTTTATTTGAAAGCATCTACTTAAGTAACATTGGCTTCAGGACAGTGTAGATCTACTAAAATTGCAGTTTGGAGAGCTTAAGAAGTAAGTGGCTGTTTTATGCATTTGATGGACTGTAAAAAGGGAACCAGTGGGGATCCCTCTGTTGACAGCTGTAAGTGTAGCATCTATGAAGGTGAATAGGGCAGTAAGTGTATAACATACACTTGGGATAATGATTAAGGTATATGGCTCCCATGCACGAGGTGCAGTGTTTTATCCTAACCTACAGCTAATGCTAATGCCTGTGAGGAACTTTCATGATGTCCTTCTATTCCCATTGTGATGCCCGTGCACTGGCCCAGAGATCAAGGAGACTCAGTCCTCACCACTAACACACACCAGTGAGGGATGTTCACATTGGGAAGGATAACAAATACACACACCGTAAAGTACAATTTCCCTTAAGAGCACACAGAGATCACAGTCTACGGCTGGTTTCTCCCTTTCAGATCCTTAATAAGACTCCCCATTGGCATAGCTATAGAGTGGGGTCCTTAGCCAGGGTCCCAAGCCAAGTCTGCTTAGCACTCTCTCTATCCAACCAGTGCTTCATGTCCCTGCTCAGGTAGCTGACACACACACACACACACACACACACACACACACACACACACACACACACACACACACACACACACACACACACACACACACATACACACACACACTTTGAGGTATGATTTATATACAACCACACAGACACTCCTGGGGAAGGCTGGCATAGGTTCACTAGCTGGGCCCCTTCTGTCCAGGCTATAAGGTAGTAATCACTGCCACCAGGACCCTAATATCAGCTACTAATGAGGCCCTTATCAAAGGGTGTCCAATTATTACTGTGCAATATTATTATCCAAATGGTAAGTGTAACTGAACAGCAAGGCTTATTGGAATGGCTTAGTACAGTATCACTATATACATGCAGTGTACTCTAGAGCTTAAATTATCTCTGCACAAAACAACCACAGTTGCAAGGTTCAAAAATATTTAATAATACATAATAAAAACACAATATAATACTTCTTACTACACAGTGTTAGTCAAGAGTTTAGAGATCACAGGAAGATGCTTAAAATAATGCAGTAGAATAGTTCTGACATCAATACAGAAAACAACTAGTCTAATCTTCCTATTTTCTAGCTATTTCTAAGAGAGGCACTAAAGTCTAAGATCCTACTTACATACAGACGCAGGCAGAGTGCTAGTGAGTTGGATGTTCTTAAGACAAATTCAAAATCCTCTGAGTCTCTCTGTCCTTAAATTGATAACACAGCACTACTAACTCATTTCAGATTACATAATTGTTTCTCTGGTTCCCAGGCTAACCGAAACTCCGAGTGTAACAGCCCTTTTGATCTTGCACCTGGTCAGGAAGCTACAGCAATTAAAGACATTATATATGTAAAATCTAGCGATTACCTCTGGTCTCCAAACAATATTGACTGGTTTTGACATCATGACTCCGAGTTTGAGATCAAACATTTATACAAGCCTTGACTTATCAGCTTTCTTCCAGCAGAGTGCATTGTTGTTACATTTTTGACATTCGACATTTAACACCATTTTCTTCCATTTAAAAGAACAAGCCTGTGGCTCATATTAATATTTACCAATGACAGAATTATCTACAAAATTCCATCTGGCTAGGCTGGCAGCCTTCACTTATCTTCACACCCATGTTGTAGTATTCATAACATGAGGGAGATTCTGCCTAGGTGACCCAAATGTCTGGCCAGTATACCAAAGACTTAAGCTACTGCAAGTTGCATGTGACGTTGCACATAGTACAGCTGAGCATCAGCCATAAAAGTGACATCCTCAAATACCATACTCTGAACCTCTGTGTCTCCAGTCCAAATGACAGCTTCCAGTCATCTGTCTGATCACTGAAAGTTATTCTTATATTCAGATAAGTGCCCTGTTAGGGAAAAAGTTTTATACTTTTGATACTGCATGCTTGTTAAAGGTTAATGTCATCCAAGAAGGGCAAGTGCCATTCTGGAAGACAGATTCCACACAAAGATAACCACGACCAGAGTCATTTTTAGCTGGGGTCTGATCACGATTACAAGGCCTATGCCATTGATCAGGCGTTCATCCCTAAAACTCTCTGCAGTCATCTGTCTGCCCTTAACATTTACTTAGAAAACTAGAGACTTAAGAGGTTAGTGTTTGGTATGGAAGGTACTGCTGGTCTATCAGGTGAACCTCCGAAGAAAAAAGTTAAGAACTTAAGGCCCAAATCTTCAGCTGCGCCCCTGGTCCTGGACATCCCTGTTGAGGTCAATGAAGGCCCAGAGGCTTGTACGGTTTCAGGTCCTCCTCCTTTTGCAGGTACTACTCTAGAAGCCACTATGGCGGATTCCCACACCATGTCCACAGAGGTCTTGCAGATGTCCAGTTTGGATGGTATGGGGGAACTACGGCTCGCTCCTTCCAACATTCTGTGCAGTACTTCTCCTACCCCTTCCATTGAGGTTGTGCCAGTCTGGAGCCCAGACCTATGTTGGCCTTTCCTTCCCAGTCTAGGATAGGACTTTCTTTTAAGAGAAAACAAAAACATGTTTTCTCCAGTCAGGAGCCTTCCCCTGACTAGCAAGCTTTCTGTCAAGGGATTTTGAATGCCTTTCTGGCACTTAGGCCTTGTTCCTTGTCACTTCCTACACCTGCAACCCCTATCTGCCCCCTCCATCTGCTGAGTTTGAGGGATCTGAGGAAGATGAATCATCCTCAGATGAATCCCTGTTGTATTCCACTCAAATAGACTCTCCCTTGGAATATGCTTCCCCTGATGTGGATTCCAGTGGTGGAGATTCTCCACCAGAGGATATTTCCTTTGAAGAAACTATCTCCAAAGTGAGAGTTTTCAAATGGGAAATGTCTCAAGTTTCAGAGGTACAGAAGAGGTATTATGACCTCTTGTAAATTGACTCTCCAGCTCCTTCAGCCATCCCACTTGTCTTGCCAGCATTTCAAGATGCTTTCCTTGCTGCATCTACACATCCTGATTCTCAACCCCCTGCACCCAAGAGGCCAGACAGTTTCTATAAGGTTCCTGAGGACAGCAGCTACTTGTATAAATGCCCTCTTGCAAACCCAGCTGTGATCTCCTTGCCTGCTGATAAAACTTCTAAATTACTGCCCTCCACCAGTCTTCTTCCTTCTGATAAAGATAGCAAGATGATGGAGAGAATTGGGAAAAAGGTATACACCTCTTCCAATCTGGCCTTTAGGGTCATTAACTGTCAGGCACACATGTCCAAGTATGCTTTGGCTGTCCTTTCACAAGCATTCAGACAGATCTCCCAGACTCTGCAGCAAAATCCCAACTCTCTTCCCTTTTGGCAATTTCTTCCCAGGTCACTAGACATTCTATTAAATGCAGCTATGATGCAGCAGAGGTGCCTGCAAGATCAGCTACATCTGGTTCTGTCCTCAGCTGATTTTCCTGGCTGAGATTACAACCTATGCCTGAGGACTTCAAAGCAAAGATCATGGATGCACCTTTGAACAAAGCTTCCTTGTTTGGTTGTAATGCTGCAGCCCTTCTCAAAACCTTTCAAGAGAAAAGAAAAGGACTTCAGGAGCTTAAACATGTGTCTGTCTCTCATGTTCCTATATTTCATAGGAACTACCAATCTAGAGCAAATTTTGCAAGAATAAAAAGTCATACTTCTTCCCAACAACACAAAAAGAGTGCACCCAGACAAATGCCTCCTAGGTCCCAGTCTTACTCTGCTCAGAAGACCCACTTTCCAGAAAAGCCAGGTAGTCTGTGACTACCTGGCAACACTCTCAGAAATTCTCCTTTCCCCTCACATTGGACAGGCATTATCACAGATAACTGGGTCCTGCCCATTGTTCAAAAGGGTTATTACATGACTTGGATAACCATTCCACCTTTCATGGGAATACCACAACCACCAAAGGATCAGATCCAACTTTTCCCTTCAAGACATTCAAGACTTGAAAGCACAAGGAACCATTCAGGAGGTTCCTGCTTTGGAAAGAGAAAAGGGGTTCTATTCCAGAATGTTCCTATTTCCCAGGAAAGATGGCCCTTGGAAACCAGATTTAAACTTTTCCTAACTCAGTCTGTTCTTTCATGCACACTCCTTCAGGATGCTTACCCTTCAAACTCTGTTCCCACTTCTGTTATCTCAAGTTTATGTGGTTGCCTTAGACATAAAGGATGCTTACCTCCACATTCCCATACACTCTCTCTATAGGAAATTATTATGTTTTCCTGTTGCTTCCTCTCATTTTCACTTCTGTGCCTTGACCTTTGGACTCTCTATGGCTCCAAGGGTATTTACAAAGTGCTTGCCTCCTGTCATTGCCTTTTGCAGGCTCCAGGGTATTCTCATTTACCCTTACCTAGATGACCTGCTAATTCAAGCAGAACACCCAGTCACCTTGCAACATAACCTTTAAACTCGAACCAAAGAAAAACGAATGTAAGCACCAGTTTGAAACTAATAAGTCCAAAAAAGTGCCAGAGTCCGCTGTAAAGTGATCCAAGACAAATTTATTCCACAAGGTTAAAATAACCACGCTGCTTGCTGGTCTCCAAACCAGCGAACCAACAGTACAATAAACGCTCTTACATACACATTAGAGAAACTGCGTTTTCGTCGTTAAGACTTCATCAGACAATGTAATAAACTTTAACACTCTTTTAAATACTGAATGAATTAATTGATATCTATTTCATTGGTCCTATATCGTGCCATACTCATTCAAGCACACCAATCCAAACTTCTAAATCATTAATATGAATGCCTTTATCATTAAAGTGCTTTGTGCTTTTAGTTAAAAACATATATTAAAAAAGAATTAAAAACTGACATTTCACTATAAATACTAATAGAATTAATTGTTTAAATATGAATATAAATAAATAAATATACAATCGTAAAAAATCTATTTAAAAAGTCTATTTAAAAAACAAAAAGGGCTGGAAAATTTGAGAGTAAGGTATATAGAAAGGAGACCTACGTCAACTCCTACTTACATTACAATAGTGCCCACCCCTTACATAGTAAGAAGAACATCGTCAAAGGACAATTTGTAAGGGGTTCTCGAATGACATCAAACGACTTAGACTTCCAGGAAGAATGTAAGACATTACACAACATGTTCAGAGAACGTGGATATCCGGAGGAGTTCATCAACAAGTTAAGAAGTGAAGTAGAAGAAGGAAGACTAGGTAGGTTTGAACCGATACTTGGCAAGGGGAATAAGCCTAAATTAGGGTCGGGGTATAACTCAGGAATAAATAGTAAGAAGAATGATCAAGATAGTTATAGGAGAAGTTTAGTTATAGAATATAATAGTTCCAATACAAAGTTAAGCTATTTTTTCAAAAAAGAATGGAAAAAGTTTAGCATTCTAACGGATATAGAAGAGATACCTAGAATGGAACCCAAGATAGTATTCAAAAATCCACCTAGTGTAGGTAAAATTTTAGAAAGAGGAAATAAAATGGTTAGGGACAGCAACACTAGGAGGTGGGGGACATACAAATGCGGAAGATGCCATCAATGCCCATACATAATCAACAAGGCAGAAATATATATAGACAGCAGAAAGAGAAGGATTAAAAGTAGGACTTACTATAATTGTGACAGTAGGGGAGTTGTTTATATAGCAATTTGTCAGACATGTCAGTCGTTCTACGTGGGTAAGACTGAGAGATGTTTGAAACGTAGAATATACGAACACAATTATGACATCTTAAAAGCTAAAAATACTAATGCACTATATAAACATAGTAATGTATGCCCTGAAGCTAAATATGAATTTTTTGTGTTGGACCAAGTTAAGCCTGACAATAGGGGAGGACTCTGGGAGGAAATCCTGGAAAATAAGGAACTATGGTGGCAGGTGTACTTGGATTCCAACAATAGTCCAGGAATTAATGAATTTTTAACTATAACACCCCTATTAAAAATTAGAGCTAACAAATTATAGAGTAGTGCGGATTCTGGACACTAGAGGGCATTAATATATGATGGTTTTCCAAGTTCTTTTCACCAAAACAAAAGTCATGCATTCATTACTAATACATGTTTTTTAAATAGACTTTTTAAATAGATTTTTACGATTGTATATTTATTTATTAATATTCATATTTAAACAATTAATTCTATTAGTATTTATAGTGAAATGTCAGTTTTTAATTCTTTTTTAATATATGTTTTTAACTAAAAGCACAAAGCACTTTAATGATAAAGGCATTCATATTAATGATTTAGAAGTTTGGATTGGTGTGTTTGAATGAGTATGGCACGATATAGGACCAATGAAATAGATATCAATTAATTCATTCAGTATTTAAAAGAGTGTTAAAGTTTATTACATTGTCTGATGAAGTCTTAACGACGAAAACGCAGTTTCTCTAATGTGTATGTAAGAGCGTTTATTGTACTGTTGGTTCGCTGGTTTGGAGACCAGCAAGCAGCGTGGTTATTTTAACCTTGTGGAATAAATTTGTCTTGGATCACTTTACAGCGGACTCTGGCACTTTTTTGGACTTATAACCTTTAAACTACCATCTCCATATGACTCAGTTCTGGGATTCACCCTTAACTATGGCAAGTCTTCTCTGACTCCTTCACAGGACCGGGTTTTCCTAGGTTGTAGAATAAGGACAGACCTTATGACAGCATTTCTACCTCCACAAATGATGCAATCTCTGCAAACATATTTCCTACAGTTGCTTCTACTGCCCTCCCTGACTGCCAGGGAATTCCTAAGGATGCTTGGGTTCATGGCTTCAGTTATAACAATGCTACCACTAGCCAAGCTTCACATGCAGAAATTCCAGTGGTATTTGAAACCTCTCTGGTCACAGCATGCTCATCCTCTAGAATTTGTTCTTCCACTTCTCCAATGCCTGATGAAAGAATTGCTTTGGTGGAGTGAATAAATCTCCCAGAATCCAGGGCTTCCCTTGCAGCCACTACCTCCAGTTCAAGAACTGTTCACAGATGCTTTAGATCTGGGGTGAGGGTCAATTCTGGGAAACCTAAAAGTACAAGGTCTTTGGTCTCTTTCCATAAGGAAGCAACTTCAACATCAGAAAGATGATGGCTCTGATCCTGGCCCTTCAAGCCTTCAGATCACCCCTTCTTCTAGGTCCCTTGAAACCGTTCACAATTAACACGACTGTTCTCTGGTATGTGAACAAGCAGGGGAGAACAACATCTTATCTACTTTGCAGGTTAGCAATCACAGCCTGGGAGACTGCACTGGAAGCAAAGGTAACTCTGACAGCTATTTACATTCCATCAGCTCAAAATGATCAGGCAGACACTCTGAGCAGATTCATGATACAGGCCCACAAATGGATGATCCAAAGGGATGTGTTTCAGAACATTCTCCATCAGTGGGGTACACCTCAAACAGATCTCTTTGCCTCCCCTATGAACAGACAACTTCCGAAGTTCTGTGCTAGAGCCCCTCACCCTCTGGTCTGGAAGATGGACACCCTATCATTCTCATGGAAGGGGATCTTCTTTACACATTCCCCCTTTCCCTCTAATTCAGAAGGCCCTCTTGAAGATTCAGAAGGATAAACCAAAAATCTTGTTGGTTACGTCAAGAAAGGATTGGTTCTCTCTTCTTCTGCAATTAGCCAAGGACAATCAAGACAATTTACCTCACAGGGTGGATCTGCTCACACAAGACAAGGGATCTCTCATTCATCAACATTTATCAACACTAAGCCTGACATTGTGGGTGATAGGCTTTTGATCCCCTTCAGACATCTTTTTTTCTGAAGACGTGCTTCTTGTCCTGCAGGAGGCCAGGAAACCTACTAAAAGGAAATGCTACTTATCCAAATGGAAGAGGTTCTCCATATGGTGTCTTAATAAGAGTCTAGATCCATTTTCCATGGATGTTCCTCTAGTCCTTTCTTACTTTTGTGAATTGCTCAAGGCTGGATTGACCTATTCCTCAGTTAAAGTCCATCTGTCAGTCATTTCTGCATGTCTGCCTTTGTCTCCTCCCTTAGTGTCTAGATTAGAGGTCAGACTTTTCTTAAAAGGTGCCCTTCACACTAGGCCTCCAAGAAAACATGTTCCTCCTCCTTGGGACCTACATTTTGATTTGGAAAAACTGACTCAAGCAGCCTTTGGACTTGCTGCTGCTTCTCCCCTAAAATGTTATACTTGGAAGGCTGTTTTATTGGTAGCCATTACTTCTGCTAGTTGAGTTTCAGAACCCCAAGCTTTAATGGCCTCTCAGCCTTTTCTGATTTTTTACAAGAATAGGGTTTCCCTTTATACCAATCCTTCTTTTATGTCTAAAGTGGTTAATGACTTCTCCTTTAATCAATTTATTCATTTACCCACCTTTTTCCTGTCACCTCAAAACTCCAGTGAGAAGGTCCTACACACTTTAGATGTACACAGACAACTCAGATATTACCTGGACAAAACCAAATCCATTAGGAAATCTAAGAAATTGTTTATTTCTTTTAAACCCAGGGTGCTGGAAAAACCTACTTCTTAACAGACTGTTTCTACTTGAATCTGTAAGGCTATTACTTTTTGCTATATCTCTCAGGGGAAAACTCTGTCTTCCTTTGTTAAACCACATTCAACTAGAGCTTTGGCTTCATCTGGAGCCTTCTTTAAAGGACTGGATACTGCTTCCATCCTAGAGTCAGCTACTTGGTCCTCCATCCATTCCTTTACTAAATACTACAAACCAGATTCCATTTCCAGATCCAGAGTAGGATTTACCATAGCAATTCGGCATGGCTTTTGGAAGACTTCTTGTGCTCCTACTCCCCATTTGGTATTCTTCCTCATGTTTTGAATACTACAACATGGGAATAAAAGGACATAGAATAGTTGTGTAAAATCTTACCATAACCATATATGTCCTTCTCTTCCATGTTGCAGTATTCTATTCCTCCCTCCTTCCCCGCTTGGTTCATGCTCTTCCTTGGGCTTTACCTGAGAATCTTTACCTCTTATCTTAGGGCTGATGTTCTGACCTGGGCATTCAGTTCTGAGGCTGGTACGTGCAGACGTCACTTTTATGGCCAGTGCTCAGCCGTACTATGTGCAACATCACACATACCTTACAGTAGTTTAAGTCTTTGGTATACTGGCTAGATGTTCGGGTTGCCTAGGTGGAATCTCCCTCATGTTATAAATACTGCAATGTAGAAGAGAAGGACATCTATGGTTATGGTAACATTTTACACAACTATTCTTTCTCTCTTTGTCTTTGTGGGGTTCCTCCCACCTCACAAAAATATGCTAAGTGCTGACTGGAGGAAGAGTTGTGTTGACCAGCTGGGTTAGGCATTAGCTGTAATTCACAGAATCCTCTAGATAGGAGAACATTACAAACTCTGTCCCATGTCAGGGTTAGTCACTCAATGGCGTAAGAAGAATTAGGTCTAGATGATTTGATCACATTAACTAATGTCACTAAAAATGGCCATGGATATTTGCTGGTGATAAGTGGATCAAGGATTTGGCGTATTCTGATCTTTGCCAGGGGCTCATGATAATGATGGTAGGGGGTCTGTATGCCTCTGCCAGCCAGTGTATGCCTGCAGTAAGCCATGCAGCCCTGGGTCAATAAGCTACTGGCTGTCCACTGTTGCTTAGCTTGAGTTACCTTGTTTAGTTCTGTTGAGCAAATGTTGGACATATAACCAACCAGCCTGTCAAACATGAACTAATGGTTTCTACACTCAATATAGGGTCACTGATGGAATTCAGCTTGGAAGTGGATGACATGATGGGAAGAAGAAGGCTGGACATTGTGTGTATCCAGAAGACAAGATGGAAGGACAGTGCAGCAAACCCACTTGACTTTTGATCCAGACTCTGCTACTGAGGAAGATGACAGACCAGAAATGGTGTGGGAATTGTACTGAGGGAGAGCCTTTAGAAGATGGTGAAGGATGTCATCTGAATTTGTGACAGACTCAATGTAATTAGACTCCAGTGTGAAGTATACATAATTTCCACCTATTCCCCACAGCAAGGTTGTCTTAATGAGGAAAACAGTGCATTTATGCAGCATCTGCAGGACCTACTAGATAATGCAGGATAACATCAGTAGGTGTTGACAATGAGAGACCTGAATGTTAATATCCAGACAAACAGAAAAGGATTTGAGGACTGTCTGGGATCACATGGGTGGGGCAACAGCAGTAAAGAAGGGAAAGACCAGTCTAGTCTTCTGTCTGACAAATGGCTTGTTTCTGGCCAACATGTGATTCAGCAAGAGAGATATTAACAAGATCACATAAAAGACTGCCCAGTTTGCAAGGTAAACTTCATCCTGGTAGCAAATAGCTCTGGGTAGAACCAACAATTGCAAAGTCATCCCCAGTGAAATAGTTGGCACACAACATAAGCTGGAAGCAGTAGTCACAGAAGGCTCTAACATCAATGGAGACTAGGTTGAAACCTGGAAGTTGACTGGAGAGTAAGACCAAAAGTTCAAGGAAATAATCATGGGTCTAGCACTATATAAAAAAAGTGCAAATATGTGGAGTTGAGGAAGAATGGCAGCACCTCAAAAAAGCATGTGTGAAGATTAAAGAACACATATGCATTGGAGCCAGGTATGGAAATAAGGTGTATAGGGAAGGTTGATGGTGGAATGCAGAATTATGGTAAGTCATCAAAAGAAAGGTGTGCAGGAAATAGTGTGAGATAGAAAAGACAGACCAGGGTAAAAAAGAATATGGGTGACTAACAAAATGGCTAAGAGAGCAATTGCAGAAGAAAGAAAAAGGCATCAGAGGCACTCTACCAACTTTTGGAAAGTGACTCCACAGATGGCACAAAGAAACAATGTCAGGTTGTAATGTGAAGTAGGAAGCACTAAAGAAGACAGTTGTTAGACATCCTTCATAAGGGATGCCACCAATAACCTGCTCACCATTTCATGGACATCAATGGCAGAAGAAAGTACTTCTAGCAGCTTCTGAATGAAGACACCCCAAAGAACATACACTGCCCCAGAAGCAGCCTATGATGAAAGAGGAAGAAAACCTCACTCTAGAAAAAATAAGAACAGCACTAAGGAAAATGAAGTCAGGGAAAGTCACAAGCTCAGAAGAGGTCTGTTCAGATATACTCAAGTCTTTGGGTGAGCTGGGGAGAAATGGCTCCAGAAGGTACTCATATCAGTATGGAGGGAAAGGCCTATCCCAGATGACTAGAACATAAGCATTCTAGTGCCACTGTACAAAAACCTTAGGGACATTCACCAATGTGGACAATATGGGGGTATCAAACTCCTGTCACACTGCATGAAAGTACCAAAGAGGCTGACTGATGAATGAATATGCAGAATAGTATATAGTATGTTGGTGGATGAGTTGGTCAGATTCAGGTCAGGATACAACACAATTGACCCAATGTTTGCAGTGAGACAATTGAGAAGCATTTTGACACGTCGAAGGAGCCCAGCTGGGCATTCAGAGACCTGGAGAAATCATATGACAAGGTCTCAAGGAAACTAATCTGGACAGTCATGCAGCAGTTTGAAGTCTGAGAAACATTGGTAGAAATGGTGCTGGCTATGTACAAGGATCCAGTGACAGCATTTAGACTCACAGAGGGGTTCCCAGTGGCAGTGTGTATGCATCAGAGTTAAGCTGCTCTTTCCACTGGTGATGGACTATAATAACAAACAGTTCAAATGGGACAGATACCAAAAGCTGTAGTCTGAAGATGATATGGCATTACAAGTTGACTCTAAATAAAAAAATTCAACAAATGTTAGAAGAATGGTATGCAAAAGCGAAGGAACATGGGATAGAACTGAGTACAGACAAGACAGTTGTCATGTCAACAAATGGGGAGAATCAGAAGAAATTGAAAACTAAAATAGTAGAGAAATTAGTAAAGCAAGTTAACAGCTTCAAGTATCTAGGAGGGGTGGTTGAGGTGAAGGGAAGTCTGAATGAGGAGGTCAAAGCTAGAATCAGAGGTGCTGCAGCCAACTGGCATAGAATGTCAGAGATAGCGTGCAACAGAAGAATGCCAAAGAAGATGAAAAGTAAGGTGTACAAAACAGTGGTGCAACCAGTACTACTGTATAGTACAGAAATCTGGGCAGTAAAGGCAT
Source organism: Protopterus annectens (assembly GCF_019279795.1). Taxonomy (NCBI): domain Eukaryota; kingdom Metazoa; phylum Chordata; order Ceratodontiformes; family Protopteridae; genus Protopterus; species Protopterus annectens. Next base: position 1,843,412,432 of record NC_056741.1, read on the forward strand.
AGCAACTGAGGAAGCTAGAGGTGATGAATATGAAGTGTCTGAGAAGGGTGGTAGGATACACACTATGGGACAGACAAAAAAACTGAAGACATCAGAGCAAAAGCCAGAGTAGCTCCAGTTGCAGAGAAGGTCAAAGAGAACATAATACGATGGCTTGGGTATACATGCAGGAAAGAAGATGACAGTTTGGTAAAGAAGATTTGGAAGAGAGAAGAAGGAAAGAGGAAACAAGGACATCCAGCAGTTAGATGGCTGGATTGTGTGAGAGAAGATCTGTAACAGTCAGGCATGGCTGTTGAGGAAGATAGGATAGTGGCAGTTAATATAGAAAGATGGCAACAATGGATGCGAAATCCTGACCCACTTTAAAACATGGAAAAAAGACTGTTGATGATGATGATGATGACAATGGGCTTTTGTGATTTTGTGCAGGGTAGGAGAGATGATGTGCTCATAAATTGTCACTGATCTACATTTATGATGACAATGGGCTTTTGTGATTTTGTGCAGGGTAGGAGAGATGATGTGCTCATAAATTGTCACTGATCTACATTTAGGCTCCTATCTTTTTATCTATCAGTTTTCATAGATCTGAGAGAAGTGAAATGGGTCTGTCATGTGAATCACTGGAAGACGAATTCTTGTTAGATGTGGAAATTGTACTTTCTTTCAAAAATTTATTGAAGGACTGATGTTTTGAACAGAAGTTAAAGAGCTGTCTAATATTGTCCTTGCATATTTAAATTAAGCAGGGATATAAGCTGCTGCTACCAGAATGTCCACAGTTATGAAGGCAATCTAATTCTGTGTCTGTTACAGTTTAAAAATGTTTTCCTGTTGTAAAATAATGAAACGCAATGATTTAGTGAACATTTTGGTAGTACGGTAAATACTAGTGGAATGTGTAATAGTTGATGAGGAGGAAAAGTTAATGGCCAATGCCTGGGAACAGATTTCTGCAGTGGTAATGCTACCTTTTTTTTTGGCTATGTTATGTGATTTTGTTAATTTAATTTCAAAACATTTTAGGTTTAGAAGGGACTTTTTGTCTAGGTAGTAGATAGCTTTTATATGGATTATTTTCCAAACTTCTTTACTTGATTGAATATATTGCTGTTTATTGTTGGGGCAGTTATTAATTTTTCATTTAGCTGTAGATCAAGTCCTTAAATTATAGGAGTTGCATACATTCCTTAGCATTCAGGGTTCTCTCTAATTTCTGCATAACTAAGTTGTGAAATGAAAACAAAAACATTTTGATGGCAGATGCAGTGTCAGAGAGCCTGAATTGTAAACATTTGGGACAAATGTGCAATGGTTACAATGTAGATAGTGTTGGCAACTTAGCTGAATACTCCTAGAATGATCATAAATGTGGGCACCAAACTTACAGCAGAGAGACTGCCAAACTTTATTGAATCCGTATTTTTATACCTTCTCCAAACGTTTGTTCGTGTCATTGGTGTGGTAGTATGACTGATTTTCATTGATTTCATCCATTTATTACTGTTTTACAGCTTTAATACTCAATTTTTTCAAAATTGTCCAACTTTGAATTTTTTGCAGTATAGGTAGTAAATTATTGCAGCTTGATCCACTAATGTTCAATGGTTGTAAGTAGATATTATGATATTTCAAATGGTTTATTTGTGATCATGAGATCTAGGAAGAAGTATTTCTTATAGCAATAACCCACGCCTGGGTGTGGGTAATGCTGGATTTACCCACGGTTGGCGTGGTTTGGTCCCGAGGGCGAAGCCCAAGGGACCAAACAAAACCAACCGTGGGTAAATACAGCATTACCCACACCCAGAAGTGGGTTATTGCTATTATACCATGGCATTATTTAAGAAAAGAAACTATTACTTTTCTTAAATAATGGCATAGTATAATGCCTGTTTACTGCCCTTCCGCAGATGTCTGGCATCCGCGGCAGTTCTGATGTACTGTGCGCCTGCACAGTGCATCAGAGCTGTGGGCAAAAGCAACGGAGAAAGCAAGATCTCCGTTGCGTTTTCTTTACTGTTTTCGCTATGTTAAATGGGTTTAACATAGCGAGACAGTTTTAAAATAAGCAACGGAGATGTCCGTTGCTTATTTTAAAACTGTCTCGCTATGTTAAACCCATTTAACATAGCGAAACAGTAAAAAAAGCAACGGAGATCTTGCTTTCTCCATTGCTTTTTTTTTTTAAACCTGTCTCGCTATGTTAAATGAGTTTAGCATATCGAGACAGCTTTAAAATAAGCAACGTAGATCTCCGTTGCTTATTTTAAAGCTGTCTCGCTATGTTAAACCCATTTAACATAGCGAGACAGTGTTTTAAAAGTAGAGTTATACTAATGGAAAAAAGTCCGGGCGACCGGACCTTTTTCCATTAGTATAACTCGATTTACAATGTGCACGCTGGCCTATCAGCGTGCACGTTTTGGGGAGGTCATGGTATAATAGATATGATTGGATCTAGTTGGTTCGGAAGCTAGCTGAAGTAGGATCAGATCAGCGAAGGGGTACTTAGGCCTGATTTGAAAAGTTCAAGAATGTTACTATTGAAAACTTCCATTATAACAATACTGGGCTTATATAAATGCCTCAAATATACAATAATAATTCATTTGGCAGCTCTAACTACCCCATCTTCTGACTTAAAGATGGAATACAGTTCACTGGAGGTACTCTGCAAAAATGGTTGGAAAGGAATGAGAATTCCATTCTTGCTATGAGTATTACTGAATTTGTTCAATTAAAAAATATTACTTAACTTATGAAATGATGCATGACATTTGTGACAATTTAGAGGAAGATGGTGACAAACATTTAAAAGCAAAACAAAAATAGCATATCCAGTATTATGTGTCTGTATTTAGTAAAGAAGTATACAAGGAGCACAAGTCTTTCTATGTTTATGACACGGGACTTAGCATGATGGCAAATAAATATGATCACGGATCATAATAAAAAGCTAGAAGTCCAGTTAGGACAAAGGTTCACCTCAGCATAACTAAGAAGAATGGCACTTAATAAACCTGAGATGTCATTGCAGATGTTCTAAAGTTATGGTCATGCATTAAGTTATTATCTGGTAGTTAGTGCAGAGAATCAAAGCTATGAGCTGTTAATGAAGTACTTCTTGTGGTGCAGAGTTCGATTCCCACAGCCTTCATTTCTTATGTAAATAAATAATAAATATGGATAGGAAAATACATAACAGGTGTTTCCCAAGTCTGAAAACCATTTTCTTTTGTCTTTCTTCGTGCAAGCACTTTTGCTGTGCTGTAGCAAAGAACTCTAATAGCACCTTGCTACATTTAACTGGTTGTCAAGTATTCCAAAAGATTCTCAAGCTAAGCAAAGAGTTATTATGTATCTATATAGTAACCATTTACTAAACTGTGTCATACAACTTTGTTAGTACTGTTCCTAACACCCAAATTCTATTTATTTGTCTTTGTTGACTGTGAAAAGACTTACTGAATAAAGCCATTTTTAGTGGAGGCTTGGGGAGAAAAGCTCCACATTTAAGTTATACAGTATGCACATTTATAATTACAAGGTAAAACATCTATACATGAGCCTGTTTACATGATTTTTAAATATTTCTTACACAAACATAATTTCTGTCCTTCTTTGTGTTAAAATGTTACCATATGTTGGCTCATTCTTGAATATAAAAATAAAATACAATAATAGTTCATAGGTTCATAAGTTCATAGGTGTGTACTAGGCTATTGGCCCTGGAGCCTTTACAAGCCTAGCCTCAAAAAATTGCCCAGGCACCGTGCCACCCGATGTTACTTCACAGTGCCCCTATCCAGTAGGGCAACTGGAATGATCCCTGGAGTGTACTTTCTGTTACCCATCCACTTGTCAAGATTTCTCTTGAAGAGGGCCAGCGAGGTGCTTTGCTTGACATGAATGGGAAGCCTATTCCAGTGTATGGGCAGTTTTTGGGAGATGAACCTGTCCCTCCAGCATGTTCTGTTAATAGTGGTGATGAGGTTGTGCTCTCTGGAGCATGTAATCTCTCTTATCGTTTACTTAGAGGTGATCTCTGCTTGACTTACAAAGCCATGTCCGACCCAGCCCTACTTGAAATGCTATACCTAAAGAAATCCCAATCCCAGTTAATATATTTATAGCATGATGGCTGCAGTGGAAAGATCAAATTGGGGTGTTTTTTGATGTTAGTAAAATGTACAGGCAGACAAGTAATAATGTAGAAATTGATGATATGAAAGATATGAAAGGAGAAATTATGGAAATGAACAGGAGGATAAATGGACAGAGGAGGAATTGTAGTTAGTGGCGGGGTATGAGAGAAGGAGGAAGGGTAAGTGTTTAGGAAATTAGGACAGTATGAGGAGGAGTGATAAGGTGCAAAAGATTGGGAAAGTGGTTGTAAGAGTTGGAGAAAAGTACTCTGAGTAAAGCTAGCCAGCATGGAGAACAGAGCTGTCTTTGGCATAGGTGCTGTTTAAGCAAAGTTTTGAAACTATTTGGATTTTCTGTCTGTTTTAACTGGGTGGGGATTTCATTCCAGAGTTTTTATATATAATGGGAGCAGAGAGAGTCTCCAGCAGTGTTGTATATCTTATTGATATATGTAAGAGTTTATTGCTAGAGTGAAGGTGTCTATCATTTAAGCAGCCACAGCCATAATCATGGCCATCAGAAATTCAGGACCACTCCCAGATGACGTAGTCACTAAGTCTGCTACATGTACCTTTAAATTCTATGCCCATCTAAAATGATGTATAGCAAACTGTGTCCCCACTCAGGATAAATATAACTAGAATTTCAAAACAGACCTTTATGGTGGAACTACTGAATGAACAAACTTTATAATAAAATGGAAAAAAATGCTTTCTTCATATGAAAGATCTCTCACTATAAGTAGGGGGCAATTTTTTTTTATTTTGCATTTGTTAACTGGGTTAAGCACTGCTTCAGATGGACCATTGTCAGGTTTAGCCCAAGGTAGAGAAAAAGTACATACATCTGGCAAATACTTGTTACCATAAGCAGTAGACAAACAGGTCAAGACTGTACATGAGGTTACATGATATGAAGGTAGTACAGTAAAATTGGATACATGTCAAACTAATTTATATATATTTCCCACGTGTCCTAGTTATATGAAGGATGAAATGTGGGTAGGAGAAAAGAAAAAAGTACATGAAGGTAGTGTTTGTGGTGTAATTATAATGTACTGGATATGTTTGTTATAGGTGCATGACACATGTGAAGTTGAAGGAGTAGACTAGACAGAAATGACTGGTTAGTGTTCACTGATAAGAAAGCTAGGCATGAAGAAGAACTAGGTATGATGGTATTGTGAGTATCTTTCATACATAAAAGTAGAGAGTATGTACATGTTGCAGGGAGGTGACTGAGGTTTAGAGTGGGTGTGGTTAATTAATCATTTATGTGTGGCTTTGAACATAAGCACTCCATTAGGAAGACTAAAGTAGGATGTAAAAGGAACCACCTACTCCTAGGTTAGCCATAAGGCTTTTTGTACCTATAATAGGAGTATTAGTAGTAACACTCAACACTGCACAAAGCTCCAGTCACACAACAATACCTACTGTGACTTTTAATTCATACCCAGTGTCCATGGTTACAAATTCAGCTACATTTTCACCCCTTACACTCAAACCCATGTTGTCTGCCTTGAGACACTAGGCTTTCTTTCCCCTATAATCAGTAAGGATTAGATCCTACAAGTGATATCCAAAACTAAAAACAATAGCTTCATGGGCGTAGATGATATACCAGACTGTCTGCTTGTTCATAGCTTCATAAGGACCTACTAGGCTAAATGTCCTTGTGGGCTATTTTAACCCTAACTAATTTCCTTCAAAGGTGAGTATCAAAGCCTGAAGCTAGTGTCTCTCAGCTACACACCTTAACCATTATGCCAGAGTACTGTATTGCTGCACCCCTTCTGAACCTTTTCAGCCTTAGTCTCTCCTTAGCATATGTACCTTTCTGAAGAATGCCCATTATGGCGCCAGTCTGCAAGGGTGGCTTCATCACAAACCTCTGACCGCTAATTGTCCTGTTTGTTTGTCCAGCATCATTTGTAAAGCCATGGAACACATCTTAGTTAACTTCAATAACAATGAAATTGATGACCTGCAAACCCTCATCTCTAATCTGTTCAGTCATTGAAGAGTAGATGTTGTCCTCTTAATCTGTTTGATTTCCTTGCAGTTGTAATAGATGCTATTGACAAAAGCCATTATGTCCACACTTGGTAAAGCTTTCAATATGATTCTCCGTGCATGCATTATAGACCCTTGCATCACTAGTAAGTTTTGCAAATTGATTCTTATACTGAATGCACACAATAAAAACTGGTGGTACCTTCTCATATAAAAGCCACGTTACTAGAGGTGTCTGTCAGAGCTCTGTTTTAGGTCCCTTCCTTTTCAGCATGTACTAAGATGTGAAAGCAAATGGAGGTCTGTGTCTAACCAAGTGTTTTGATGACTGTAAGTTTGAGATACTCATATCCTCAAAAAGAGGCTTGCCAGAGCCAACACTTGGTGTACTAACTATAGTTTTAAACATGATGCTAAAAAATGTAGTGTAGTGCAGTTGGGTAAAAGTCAGTGGTAGTGACAACTGCATAGATGGTTGAAAGAGATCTGAATGCCTTTCTCAACTATGAATTATCTTTCAATCATCATGTATCACTTATAGCTAGGAAATCCTTTTACCTTGCCCAGTTCATTACCAAAGGTGTTTTCCAGATATGAGCATGTGATAAACATGCTTTGTTCTTCTTTTCTGATGTTAGTCATAAAATATAGCACACCATTTGAAATGTTTCTCTGGAAAAAGCTTCCCCATCAGAAAATATGCAGCATTTTCTAAAAAGCAAATGATTAAGTTCCTTTAGCTACACAGACGGACAGATTAAAAGCTCTCTCACTTATTTGTGTCTCTCTCATGGTGATCTTTGTATCGACTTGTAGGCTACTAAACAACATTTCCTCCAATACTTGCTCACCTCAGAAATACTGGTAATACTAAAAGCACCCACTCCAAAGACCGCAGCATTCATCACAACATAAACAATACCTCTTGGATAGATAGCCTCCACACCTAAAGTATCCTCTACCTACAAAGCAAGTTCTTTTTGCATTTCAGTGTAACATACTGCCCTCCTTCAAATTTTGTCCAGATGATTGAATACCAACTCAAAACCTTACTCCTAGTATAAGCAGCATAGCCCTAACCAAGCGGAGTGGCAAATAGATTCACTGAACTGTCTGGGTTTCATTGCTAGGCTGTATTTGATCATCCAGACTGCCTACCTAGAAAGAAGCTTTGGACCTACAAATGTTACTAGACTTGTAGGAGTACAGATCATAAAAACTGAAATATTTAACCATAAAAATTAGTAGTAGCCATACAAACCTGATTGCTAAAGAGGTTGTTATAATTCGCATACAAAACACTGACAAATATTACATTTATAAGATGGTTTGGCACAGTAGGAAGAGCTGAAGTGTTGAGCAGCTCATGAGAATGATTTTATTTGTAGAACAGACTGGAAAAAACAGCAGTATTTGTGTATTGAAGGAGTCATGGTTACATGACTGTTTGTTTATTTATTTGGGGGTAGGGTAGTTTTGTTTCAGCACCTAATTGAACATTTTCAAATGATACATGAGCTTTGAGTACTGTCAGTTACTTTAGGCCAAGGAAAGTTTGGGGTCCATGCTTTATCTGAAAGTAAAGATAGATAACTCAGACTTTGCCAATGTTTAAGAAAGTCTCTTATTGCTTTTGTAATACTGAATACTATGTTTTTCTTACAAAGATTTAAAACCTTGTTTGTTAGAGAGTATAATTTTTAAGTAGCACTTAGAGTGATATAAGCTGGTCTGAACCATTTCTAATATATTATTTTCTTTGGAAATGTCATTTTGACTGATCCTTTTTATACATGGGAACATATCTTTTGTGTGCTTTACGTATGTTCTGTGTTTTCTTGTTTCAGGAAAACAGGGATACTTTCCTTTCCTCTGTTGACACTGACTGGAAGGTAAGGCAGGTGCTTTTATTCTGCATGTCATGTTTACTCATGTATCCCTGCTAAGGCCGATTTATCGCCATCGCTGTAACTACAGTGTACTCATATGATATGATTTGAACTTGTAAGAAAAGTCTTTAAAAACTGACGGTGATGTAGCCACTAATTGAAGTTAGCTTGAGTTATGTGCCAGTTATTGTCTTTGAGTAGAATTCTTACTGAACTCTTCTGCAGAGTGCATACTTCTGTGTGCTTAAGCAACCAATCATTCATTATGATGTGAGTGACTAGCTGAGGGAGGCACCAAGACACTTTGCTCAGACAACATTTCATCAAGGCCAAGTGCAACCTTGTGATCGGCTCTGAAGTCAGAAAGCCAATGTAGATCGTTAGCCTCTTACAATATGAAGATGGGAAATCATAGGAAAGGAATGCATCATCAATACCCAAAAAACAGGAATAATCCACAGTACATTAATGAGCGTTTTGAGTAACAGAATGTGTGCCCACCATCCCATAATAAGTGTAACTCTTCAGGAACAATGCCATTTTGAGACTGGGTACAAATACACCCTTTACAAAGCAATGATACATATAAGCCTTAGGCTGCATTGAATATGTGTAAATGTATATAACTTGAAGGCAAAAAATTATTTCATTTTCAGTCAGAAAACTGAAGGTTGAAAACCTCTTCGGTGTATTACATTTCATCAATTTTCTTCTAGTATGTTAGGTGTTAATGGTTGGCATACTGAATTTTGTGATCACATGTTCCTGAAATTTAGTTGCTCTGTCGTTCTGCAGCATTTCCTGCCTATGCAGACACTCCATTTGCTAATTATCATGTAGGTGGATAGATAGGTGAAAAAGGTTTATAAATGGCACAAACTAAATATAGTCAGTTTTGCAGCAAGCAGGTTTTCTTTATTCAGTTTAATCTGTAAGTATCTAGGCACATGGAGTGTCAATGTGTCTTTTTTTTTTTAATGCCCGACCTGGGAAACCAGACTAGCAGGAGTGACAGTAAGAAATCTAATAAAAATAAATAGTCAAAACATTCACTTAGCAGAAGGAAAAGAAAGGAACTGATTTCTAAACACCTGTCAAACAATATGCAGCAGCAAGCTATTTGTTATGTAAAAATACATATGCCAAATGCATAAAGAGACTGAATCAAAAAAAAAAATATCAGCAAATAAAAACTAGGAGGAAATGAGCAACAGATGTAGAAATAAGGCTGTGCTGGAAACATAATACTGAGTAACCAAGTGTAAAATGGTGTAGTGCTACAAAATAAAATGGTGACTAAAATTACTGATAACACTAATGTTTTAGCTTGGAAAAGAAAGTATTGGCTTTAATTAGGACCAGAGGTATTCATCAGGACATTAGAGGTAATCAGTTTTCTGTGGCAATCATAAGATTGATTTTGGTAAATAGGAAAGTTATTCCATGTTTGGGCAAAATGTACAGATACTCACTGTCACTTACTTTGTTGTCACCAGAGAAACAGAACAGTGTGTATCCTCAAAGAATAAGGACAGTGCGACTTTTATTTATCTTCTTTGGTATTTTTGATAATCAGTTCTACAGCCCTGTTTTTTACATCACAGCAGTGCACATACAAGGGACTTGTAAAGGCATACCGTTAGAGAGAATTCTGAAGGTAAAAAAATGAGCTGGCGTAGACAAAATCAGAGGCCAGAATTCAGGAAACAAAAAAATTGAAAAACTGCCTAGTGCCGTTCCTAGGTTCACAAGGACTTGAGCATTTTGCACACAGTGCCTGTGCTCTGTTTTCATAATTTAGTCCCTTGTGGTACAGTGAACATGCTCACTACACCTTCCAGAAGGGTCCGCTGATTAGAGTACAAAGTAAGGCACACTGATCACATAGTGTCACACAGGCTGTACATTTTCAAACTCCTCCCTACAGCTTTATAAAGTACTGCTAATGCTAATATAGCGCACCACAGGTGTAGCTGAAGTAGATATGGGTTCCTTCCTATCTGACTCTGGTGACACCCCTCCTTTAGGCCCAACACCCCAAGGTGACAAGTGATAACAGATTTTATTCTAGGTGACACTTTAGTTTAAAGGGCAATAGCACAACAACAAACAAATTATTTCAACAGTGCACCAGTTAGCAGTAAGGCAGAGTGAGATATGCATGTAATGAAACCATACATTTACCCCCTTCCCCAGAACTCAAAAGAAAAGATCTTGACATTCAAACATGCACACAAAGGCAAAATCAATGAGCAGTAAAGCTTTTATAACGCAGCATTTCAAACACGGAAAAAAATGCAATGTCATTGAAGGAAAAAACGGGTTATAATACAACAGTACAGATATGAAAAAGATGCAGTGTCATTGAGCAATAAAGATTCTTGAAGGCAGCAGTACTAACATGAGAAACATGCAGTGTCTCTGAACAATAAAGATTAATGTTGTTGTGTCTTTCGGCTTTTCCCGGTTAGGGGTCGCCACAGCGGAACTCCGGTCCGCTAATGATTGGCAGTAGATTTTTACGTGCCGAGTTGCCAGCTCTGATGCACAACCTTCAATGAAGGTACGCCCATTCACGCATGTCTCCACACAGAAGACGCTCTAGCTGAGAATCGAACAGGACGTCTTACTGTGAGGCAACAATGCTACCGCAGCACCACCACCGCAGCTAACAATAAAGATTCATAATGTAACAATACAAGTAAGAGAAATGCAATATCATTTAGCAATAAAGTGTCTTTAAGGCAACAGTACTAACACGCTTTCTTCCCTAGCTCAATCTAAACAGACCAGCTATGAGACACTCTATTGTACCCTGTTCACTGGCCAGTGACTACTTACAGTCCTACTGTCGGCATAATGGGGCCCAAGGTTGGAGCCCATATGGATCCCAGCTATTTGTAATCCAGAAAGCATTTAAGGGGGAATCCACAATCTTATAAAAGTATAACAAAATGATGGCCAAAAGCCTCTTACCACTCTGTCAAGAATATCCCAGTGACCAGGCACCGCAGTTCCTTCAACGAGAAAAATGGAAAATCGCCTGCCAGATCTCTGGTAGTCATCTATGGTATCTCTGCACTAGGCCCAAGGGAACTCCTTTTCTTGCTGAATAATATGCAGGCGTGGAACTACTGGTTTCAGAACTTCTCTCCTGAATCCACAAAATACCATCATCCAGGATTTCAGCAAGAGACAGACACAAACTGCTACCTCACTTCTCTGTCCCAAAACACTAGAAGAAAAACAAATCCAGTCATGCTGCAAGGCCCTTTTCCCTTCAGCTAGTCTTTCAGTCTTCCCTCCTTCAGCTAGTGTTCCAGTCTCTTCTCTTTCACTTTCAAAATTGTCTTTTATATTCCTGAAAAGGAGCTCCACCTTGTGGTATAATACAAAATTGCAGTCTGTTACTTCTACAATGAAATACAGTGGGAGCTACACTAATGTCTAAGGTTTTATGACTCTCATCTTACAATGTTATGAAACATGTATGTATGCTTGTTGTCTGCCTTATCTCCTCCCATCACCCATTGCATACAAAGTAATGTGTTAATTGGTTGTTGTTAAGGATTTTTGCCTTCCATAACTTTTTCCTCATAAAATATGAGTGCATCATTATTATCTCCCATACCCCCTACCTCCCATCTAATATAATGTATTAAGTGGCTGTTGTCTAGTTTGGTCCTCTACCCCTGCCACTCCCCCATCAGATGCATTAGTACATGCCATATTTCTCAACCTCTTAGCCTAAGAAATCTTGACAAAGCCTAAAATAATGGGGGGGGGGGCAAAGGCCAGTATAGGATGAGATTTGAAATATTACTTTTACAAACTTAGAAAGTTACTTTAAAGGACCAAATAAGGGAGCTGTAGCTGACCAAACAAGTAAATTCAGGAAAATAAAAATGTCTGCTCAAGCAGATGCCTTCAAACACTTTAATGTTAAATGTTGAGAAAAAACACATAAAAACGTATAAAATAAGTAAAAATCAAAAGCAAAATAGAAGAGATTGTACTTCTGATTTTTTTGTTTTTATGTGTTTTTTTCAACTTTTAAGATTAAAGTATTTGAAGCCATCCACTTGAGCACTTTATTTTCCTAAACTTAGAAAGTTGCTAGAATAGCAGGATTTGTGTTCCCTTGCATTTTCTGATGAATACAAAGTCTGAAACTCAAATATATGTCGTTATTTAGTGACTTCAGGCCTCCGTGATTTGCCAGAAAAGCTCAGATTTTATGAGGTACAGATCAAAAATATGAAGCAAAAATCTAGACATTATGTGAAAAGCTGGACAGCTGAATGGTTTGGTGCATGCTTATTGTCTCCAATACCACCCCCCTCCCACACTTCCCATCCTGTATAAAGTAACGTGTTAAATGCTAATCATCTAGGGTTGTCACTCAGCTGCTCCTTTTACCTTGGGAAATGTAATGCTAAGTCCTCATTGTACATAGTGATCATCTCCTTTCCCTTGTAGGATCCATCCATTCACACATACATCCATGTATCCATCCTTTTTATAAACCTCTTTTCCTGCTAAGGCTTCTGGTAGCAACAAGCTGAGGAAAACCATCCAGATTCCCCTTTTCTGACTTGACACCCAGATCATTCGGTGTGATCCTCAGGCATTTCTAATCAATCTCACCACACAGCATATCCAGGAGTTGTCCTAGGGCCTTCTCCCAGTGGTCACTCTGTAGTATACCTCCCATGTGAGGCACCGAGGAGACATTCCCAGTAGATGCCCAAAATGCCTCAGCTGGGTTCTCTGACTCCACAAAGCAGTGACTTTACTGTAATATCCTTCAGGATTGCCAGGTTTTCACAGTGACCCTGTCATTTTCACTGTTTGTATCCATAATATCATCCGTTTAGTCACTATCCAAAGCTTAAGATCATAGATGATGATGGGGATATAGAGTGACTGTCTATTGAGAGTTTCATAAGCTTTTACTTCAGCACCACATACTGGCAGAATGCTATATCTGCAGTGCTGTCATCAGTGACCCATCTATTGGTCTGTCTACTAATTCCCCCTTGCCTCACTTGTGAACAAGACTCCAAAATATGTAAACTGCCTTAGTGTGACAGCTGTACACCTTGCAGAGAGGCAGTCTGCTCTTTTATGGATGAAACCATGACTTCTGTCTTGAAGCTGCTAAGTTTCATCCCAGCTACGTCATGTGTAGCAGCAAACTACTGCATTGTATGTTGGCTTGAAGTAACAGACAAATCCAGAAGGACAGTATCATTTGCTAACTATAACGTATACAACCCTCACGTCATCAAACTGAGCACCTTAAGATCTTGGCTGTACCTTGTTAGCCTCTCCATGAAAATCATAAACTGGAGGGAAAATAAGACTCATGTTATATGCCTGTTTTGTACCAAAAAGTGTATGATAACATATTGGTGAATTCCTACAATCTGCTGATTATCAATGCAGGGATAAAGAGTTGATGCAGCATTCCATAACCAAGGCAGAATCCATACTGTGTTTCTTACATCAGAGGTACAGCTGGCTTAGTGTAAGATGAATTTTCCAGTAGCCTGGTATAGGCTTTCCTAGGAAAGCTGAGGAGTGTGATCCATCTATAGCTGGAATACATCTTCCTGTCCTGTGTCTGAAAATGGGGGCCACTGCCTCAATGTACTAGTCCAGAAGTGCTGTAGTAGCCTTTCATGCAACATTTAAAGGACATGTAAACCATGATGACCCAAGTCTATCAAGCCATCTCAGCTTCTTGACTGTATCTCATCCACTTTCACTTTTTGGAATTGTTTAACTGGCACAGCAGCCTCATTTATAGAAGCACATCACTTTTTACAAGCTGTTTATGTCAGTGTGCCCACAAATAAGGGCATATCTTATGGATTCAGGAGTTCTTCACAGTTTTCCATCTACAGATAATGTCACCAGCTGTGGTGAGCATTCCATCAACCCCTTTGAGAACAGCTTAGAAAATATTCTCCTCCTAGAAACCAAATAGTTTCTTAGAACCTCTTTGAGGCCATCTGAAATTAATTTCTTATTGCCTCACCAAGCTCCTTTCACACCTATGACTTTCCTTGAGTGGATGCCATGGATACTGCCTTCCCAGCTTTTCAGTTCCTGGAAGTCACATTTGGAGACCTCCTGGTAGCATTACATGGAAGGTCTCATTCTTTTATTAAGATGTCCACCATCTGGTTCTGTGAACCTCTCAGTCACACCCCTGTTGCTGACTTAGTTTGAGGTCTTGGTCCATGCAAAACACTAGTCACCTGTCTTCTCTGGTGTATGGGATAGGCCATTCCAGAGATTGAAAATCTATTTATCCCACACAGAAGCATTTGCCAGGTTTTCCCCAAATGCAGTTTTTGTACCTCTTGGTTTCATGGGTCTGTCTAGCTGCCTTAGCTGTTAAACCTAACTCATCACCAAGCAGAGATCAGTTGACAGAGTGGCATCTCTTCTTGACCTGGACATTCTTAGCATATGTTCCTCATCACTGTTTGAATGTAATGCGCCTATCATTGCAATTTGTGAGTCACACTTGCACAAGTTGCAACTTTTGGGGTTGTTTGTCATAAAGAATCAGTGCCAGTGCTATTTGTACTACAGCTGTGGTGGTGATTCACAGATTACAGGACTTCTCACTCTTTATTGCAAGAGTAAGAAGTAAGGAGGACATCTAGATGGGGTGCCTCCCACAGAAAACACATTATATTCTTTTTTCATCCAGTCCAAGGTTTTAATAGATAGGTTATCTGGTTGTAGTTTCGAATAGACATTAGTCAATGTTTCACAGCAGAGCCATCTTAGCTTTGATAGCATGACTGTGTTGTCAGTCACTGAAGCCTTTCACAAGGCAGTTTAATATGAACACGTAATGGTTGATTCTTTTCAGATGTGGTGTTTGTAATAGACAGCTTATTATGTACTATAACAGTCTAACAATACATTAACAAAACATGCAAACAATTCGTCCCAGTCATACCTCATTGTTTGGAGCCATCTTTCTGCACATGAGCAGTGAATCCTCCTTGTAGAACTACAGTCATTAATTGATATCCTGTCAAGCTGTGCTCATTGGTTTCCAAAATTGTCACATACTCTGAAAAGCTATTAGGTGTGTGTATATATATATATATATATATATATATATATATATATATATATATATATAAATATAAACAGCAAGTGTTTTGTTTCTGCAACTCAGCGTAGCTTTGAGGTGACCCTCTAGTGTAATGGCCCAGACTTAGATGGTATGGTATCCATCTGAGGCTTTCCTGGCATTGCCACTGGAGTTGTCTGTTTGGAGAAGCCCCTATAAAACATGATGTCAAATGTACATTGTCCATAGTATTCCTTATTCTACCTCCTGCACCTTGTAAATTAATATAAAACATGCTTTTTGCATGGCATATAACCCCTCCAAAATACTGTTCTCTGGTGCCTTGCTTTGTTTGTGCTTGCTGTCAAAATGTATGCACTTGAGCAACACTGAGTATTGCTGTGATATGCAGTGCCATAATATGGTCTCCGCAGTGATTCATGAATAAACTGCATACTGACATTCACATCCCACTTGGTTGGCATGGCATACTTACACTGTATAAAGGCATTGTATGCTTTCATAGAGTCTGCTTAGGCAGGCCAATAACAATAAAAGATAAGATCAGATAATAGAAGTATCCAGAAACAGACGTACACCCTGTCCACTCCATGTTTGAGTGAGCAAGAGGGCAGTACCCCTTATTTATAATAAACCACCATGTTAGCTCCTATTAATGGTGTGAAACAGAATAATGCTGACATTTCAGAAACTAAGTATTTTTTGCTGGGTCACCCCCCCCCCCCCCGGCACACTCTGATGTGGATACCCGAAGTATTAAAACAACACACAACTGCATAACAGAAAGTCTTATAATAGCTAATCACAGTAGTCCAAAGCAAATACCACAAGGAAAGCCAGATAGTTAAATAGAAAAATCTATTTATTTCATATGCCTGAAGTATTACAGTTTTTAAGCTTTGATTTTGAAGTATTAACACGTACTCTGTTGCTATGGATTGCACCTAAAATATTTAATTTGATTAGCTTTGGTTATGAAATATTATACTCTATAGCTATGGATTGTGCATTGGTGTTAATAAGCTATGGTTCTGAAGTGTTACTCTCATGGTATACACTCACTTTAGCTGTGGATTGTGCCGGAAACTATTAATGTTTAAAAGTTTTACTTCTTAAGTGTTATACAGTCCCCTAGCTGTGAATTGTACCTGATGTATACCTCTCCTAGTAGACCCGTAATGAGCGGTGTACCCCAAGGATATGTTTTGGAGTCTCTACTGCTTGGGATATACTTTTTTGAGGTGCAAGTCAAAACCAGTGGTCTGTGGCTGACCAAGTTTGCAGATGACTGCAAGCTGGTGCTGTCTTAAATTCCCCTAGTGATGTGAACATCCTGCAAGAGGACCTTACCCAAACTAATGACTGGTGCCAGAAGAATTGCCTCAAACTGAATGCCAAGAAATGCATCATCATCCCCTTTGGGGAAAATGGCATCCCCACTAATTATCACATTAATAACAATGTACTAAGCATGCAGTCAGTCATGAGGGACTTGGGCACCTAGGTTGATAGCAACCTGACTTTTGGCTACCATGTTGCCTCTCCTGTATGGAATGCTTTTTCATCCAGGAATAAGAAGGTCATAACATCCCTGTACTCCTCCCTTATCAGGCCCATTATCAAATACAGTGCCCCTTTTAGCATGTACCTTGCCAAGCATATGCAGCAGCTTGAGAGACCACAGAGGTTCCTGACCAGGAAAATCCAGGGTCTCAAACACCTATCCGAATCAGATAGGCTAAAAGCCCTGTCCCTTTACTTAGTCTTGTACAGACTGCTTAGAGTTGACCTGTGTCTGGCATACAAGGCCATCTCAGATCCAGCCTTGATGGAGTTGCTGCATATCTGTAAGTCAAACTCCACTCGTGCAACCCACATGCAAGGCCTCAACCTGGTCTATGACATTAATAGAACCTGGTGGGATAGATTTGTGTCCGAAAGAATCTCCCATCTGTGGAATAGACTCCCTCTCCATGTCAAGCAGAGTACCTCATTAGCCCTCTTTAAGAGGAACCTGGAAGACTGAATAGGAAACAGAAAATACACCCTTGGGATCCCGCCTGTGTCCCTGCTTGACAGGGGAAACAGGTGCTGACATTGTGGGAACATGGGCGAAATTCTTGGCTAGGCTTGTAAGGACCTCTGGGCCATTAGCCTAGTATAATCCTATGAACCTATGTGTTACAGTCTATAAGCTTTGATTCCAAAATATTAATGCTCCCATTAACTGAGGATTGTGTTTGATGAATTACTGCAGATAAGTGCTTGTTCTGAAGTATTAATGCTTCCTTTAACTGAGGATTGTGTCTTATGTGTTACTGCCAATAAGCTTTGTTTCTGAAGTCTTAATGTTTGTTTTAACTGAAGATTATAAACTGACAAAAAAGCAAGCAGGCTGTAAGTTCACCACACCACACCGTTTATTGTGAGCGCTTTCGTCAGAGACAATGCTCCAACTTCATCAGACAAAGCCAAGACAACAATTACCACTCTATATAATTAAAAGTGGATACAATTAAACCCCTTAAAATTGATGATCATTAAATTACACCCATTAAGTCATGTAGGCTTGTTTAAAACCTCTAAATCAATTATAAAACGTAATGTTTTCGTTCAAAGTTTAAAGTTCACGTAATGCAATATATATGCATTCTCCATATAAAATATGTATTGTTAAGACCATATACAAAATATAAAAACATGAGAAATAACTATACAAAATCCATAAACACATATATATGATAAAAGTAAGCATTAGAATTGAAAAAAGTATGATACCATTTTAACTAGAATACTATAAAAGACAGACAAATAGTGATGCAAATTTACAACATTAAGAATTAAATATTAAAAGTAAAAAAAAAATGTTTTTTCTTTTATTGCAATATTTAAAAATTTGTTTTATGTACATAGGTGTATATGTATCAAAAATCAACAGATACGATCAAGTGGACTAGTGTTTAAATGTAAAATGATAATAAATATGACACACTATGTAAATAGGCAAACAATGCCCCAGGTCCCCATCAAAATATACTTAAATAATTAGTAAAAGATGGAAATAAAGAACTGAACCACCAGCTTTAAACACTACCTAGTAAGTGCTTTGAGCTTTAAAAGGCACTTGATTGATGTATATTCATTGAGGCCCGGTGGTATGTGTGCAAATGTGCGAACTTGCCACATAAGCTCACATTCCTCAAGCTTGAGTTCCCATGGACCTCCTCGTGTGTTGTGCTCTAACTGTTGTAGTACAGCGAACACAAACTCAACTTTACTTCTCTTAATATCGACAATGATATGGTTAATGTGTTTGCTAAGGGGCTCTCATTTGCACTTGACAGGTGGGCCGATTTAGTTAAAACCATTATTGACTTGAAACTGTTTGTGCGCAAACTTAACCTTACATGTTTAATGGGTGCTAATTCTTTGCTTACTAACAATTTAAGAGTGTCTAATTAATTTAACCCTGCCCTTCAAGAGTCTTTGGCTATTTTTGGAAAAGTTTGCGAGATGGACTTGAGAGCATTGCTATCTAACAATCTTAACAATATGAATGCTAAAAGGAATAGTTCTCCTGACGAGTTAGATTTTGTTAACTTGTTGAATCTATGTAACATTAGAGTCATGAAGCCCAATAAGGGCGGAGGTCTGGTCTTTATGGACCAAACTGAATATGTTAATAGAATGGAAGTATATTTAAACAGCGATGTTTATGAGCATGCCAGCCTAAATGAAGTTAATGGTGCTTATAGGAAGATCAGCAGCATACTTAATGACTTATTTCTAGAAGGGAGTATAGATATTGACATACTTCAATATTTGACAATGCCAGCACCCATAATACCTACACTTTTTGGTTCCCCAAAAATACACAAGGACCTTAATCACCCCCCATTTAGACCCATGGTGGATGGGAGAGGGTCTAGTACGTATGCAAGTGCTAAATTTGTGGACAACAAGTTAAAACCTTTTATAAAAACTGAACCACAAAATCTGCCATGATTCATGGAGCTTTCCTGAGAACATCAACAATTTATAATTCAACGAGAGTTTTATTTTTCTCACAGTAGATATCAAAGATCTCTACACAGTCATACCACAGGAGTTAGGTATTGAGTGGGTTAGAGAATTTTTGCTCATGAAAGGAATGGATGGTGGAGAAATTTATGTCATCGAAACCCTTCTAGAGATTTTATAGTTTAATGGGCAATTCTTTCTTCAGAAAAGAGGTATTGCGATGGGTTCACCCTGTGGTAGTAGTTTCGCCAACTATGTGATGGCCTATTGGAAGAGGATTTTTCTGTTTAATAACACGCTGTTTAAAGATCATGTGGTTTGGTATACAAGATACCAAGATGACATGTGTTTCATTTAGAAAGGTGAAGCTGAACTAATAGAGTCTTTTATTGCAATTATCACGAATTTAACTGATTTTTTGGAATTTACATTCCAAGTGGGTATTCACTCCATCAACTTCTTGGACGTACATCTGTCAAAGGATAGGGTTAATAGTAGATATAGGACCATCATATATCGTAAATCCACCTACTCAAATACTTTTTTACATTTTACAAGCAGCCATTCCTACCATCAGAAGAAGGCGGTTGTTAAGGGACAGATAGTAAGGGCCGCTAGGATGGTTTTGGGTGATAATGATTACATAATGGAATGTGAGTTGTTAAATCTATGTTCCTCAAGAGGGGTTACCCACTAAGTTTTCTTGAACATGTCTTCCAAGAGGTAAACACTAAAAGGGTGTCAGGTTATTTTAGACCTATTGTGCAAAAAGGTTATGAAGCAACATATAATGTATCTACCGAGGAAGTAACTCATAAGAGGGTGGACCCAATACTTGATACAGGAAGTAGATTTCTTGTCACTTACTCCATGGATTCAAAGAACATTAGGGAGATTCTTCTCAAGAATTGGACCTTAATCTTGGAAGACAATCGTCTCAACAAAATATTGGAAGCAGCTCCATGGTTTACTTATAGGAGGGGACCCAACATGAAATGTCTTTTGGAGAAACAGAGGAAAGTATATAAAGGTTGTTCTGGCATGACAAAGTGTGGTAGTTGCCCTCAATGTAAATATATTAAAACGGGCAACAAACTACATATTAGGGATAGAACCTACACTATAGAATGTAAATTTAATTGTGACACTAAAGGGGTGGTCTATGTAGCTTTGTGTGAGGGGTGCGCATTATACTATATTGGCAAAACCGAAAGAAAAATCAAACAAAGGATATACGAACACCAGTATAGCATACACAAAAACATAACCAGGAATGTGTTGGCAAAGCACATTTTAGATTACCCCACTCATAAGTTTGTGTTCGCTGTATTACAACAGTTAGAGCACAACGCACGAGGAGGTCCATGGGAACTTAAGCTTGAGGAATGTGAAGTTGTGTGGCAATTTCGCACATTTGCACACATACCACCGGGCCTCAATGAATATGCATCAATCAAGTGCCTTTTAAAGTTCAAAGCACTTGCTAGGTAATGTTTAAAGCTGGTGGCTCAGTTCTTTATTTCCATCTTTTACTAATTATTTAAGTATATTTTGATGGGGACCTGGGGCATTGTTTGCCTATTTACATAGTGTGTCATATTTATTATCATTTTACATTCAAACACTAGTCCACTTGATCATATTTGTTGGTTTTTGATACATATACACCTATGTACACAAAACAAATGTTTAAATATAGCAATAAAAGAAAAAAAAATGACTTTTAATATTTAATTCATAATGTTATAAATTTGCATCAACTATTTGTCTGTCTTTTATAGTATTCTAGTTAAAATGGTATCATACCTTTTTCAATTCTAATGCTTACTTTTATCATATATATGTGTTTATGTATTTTGTATAGTTATTTCTCATGTTTTTATATTTTGTATATGGTCTTAACAATACATATTTTATTTGGAGAATACATATATATTGTATTAGGCGAACTGTTTGTTTTATAATTGATTTAGAGCTTTTAAACAAGCCTACAGGACTTAATGGGTGTAATTTAATGATCATCAATTTTAAGTGGTTTAATTGTATCCACTTGTAATTATATAAAGTGGTAAATTGTCTTGGCTTTGTCTGATGAAGTTGGAGCATTGTCTCTGACGAAAGCGCTCACAATAAATGATGTGGTGTGGTGTACTTACAGCCTGCTTGCTTTTTTTCAGTTTATCAGTTTGTTTCTTTTTTTGGAGTTATTAACTGAAGATTATGTCTGATGTCTTCCTGCCAATAAACTTTTGTTTTGTAGAATTAAAAGTCCCTTTAACTAAGGATTGTGTCTGATTTATTACTGCTGATAAGCTTCGGTTTTGAAATGTTAATGATCCATTTAACTGAGAATTGTTCTGATGTATTATTGCCAATAAACTTTGGTTCTGAAGTATTAAAACTCCCTTTAACTGTGGATTACACAATGTATAATTGTCAATAAGCTTTGCTCCCTTTAACTGAGGATTATGTCACATGCATTACTGCCAATAAGCTTTGATTCTTATTTGTTAATTATCCCTTTAACTGAGGATTGTTTCTGATATACTACTGCAGGTAAGCTTGGTTCTGAACTATTAACTCTCCTTTTAACTGTGGACCGGGCCTGTCTCTTGAGCTCCTCCCTTTACCCATAATGCCTCAGAGTCCTGTAGTACCTCAGATTTAATTTGCTACTTCTCTGCTACAGATGTAAATCACACTGCCTTGAGCTTTTTGGGTGTGTTTTTTCATTTTCTGTGAATAAAAGTATAAATTAGATTTTTCCCTCTATATTTCTTCTCTATTTTTACTCTTCTTCATTTTCTATTTTCCAGTTTTATCTGTGTTAGGTTATAAATTTTTTTCCTACCTGCTCATCTCGGGTAAAGTTGTGACCATTGTTGGTAACCTTTTTTCCCCTTTTCATGAAATTTTTTCCTACCCATACTCAGGGTATTTCTTAAATACCATTCCTTTCCCTATTTTGCTATATTTAACTTTCTATCTGCTTCTCTCTTGTTTTATAGCCAATATGGCTGAGAAGCCAACAGGTTTTAAAAAGTGCATTTCCTGTGGGCATAAGATACCCAACTCCAGTGCCCACAGGGCATGCGTATATTGTTTAGGAGCAGCCCATCTTGAAACCTCCTGCCAGATTTGTGTGGGTTTCAATTCTCAGGCTTTAAGAGATTGTCACAAGTTGGTGTTAAAGGGATTACTGCCCACTTCTGTTTCTTCCACTACTGCTTCTGTTTCAGGGGTTCAAACTCCCACTAAGAAATTGAAGTCCTGTTCGGAGTACAGGGTGTACAGGAAACACTCTCCTGCCCAGTCTCCAAAGCCTGATCCAGCTTTGGAACTGCCAGCTAAGCAACCCAAGATATCAGATCCGATGTCAGGAACACTCAAGTCTCCTCAACCTCAGAGTCCTCGTTTTTCTACAGAGACTATTTCCCCTTGGCTAAGTCACCATTTTGACAAGTAATTCCCAAAAGAATGTTACATCCTCTTTCCATGTCATCCTCTATTAGGTCCTCCCAGAGTCTTTCTGAGGCAGATGTGGATAGGATGATGAGGAAGTTCCTCAGGGTTCAGATCCAAATGGGGGTTATACCGGCTCAGTTTCCCATCAGATATGTAAACCTCCAACCTGAATCTCATCCTGTTATCTCTCCTTCTCTGATACATCCAGTGATTTTGGAGCCCTTGGATCCAACAATTCCAAGAGTCAAAGTGTTGGATCAGAAAACAGCTAGATGTTCAACTCTTACTGTGTCCCTGACTCATTCTGCATTGATCCCCTTAGAGCAGGATGATTCTTGGGGCTGAAGTATTGGCATTGGATCTGCGTGGATGGTTTCAACTTTAAGGATTGTGGAGATATCACTTCCCTTCAGAGCTTCAGCACTGGATGGCTCAGGTCTTACACCTCCCTTGAAGCAGCAGCCAAGGCAGGCAGCACATGGAGCTTTGGCTCTAGCGAGGCTAGCAATGGCTTCTACTGGTCCTTCTGCCTTTGAGGGGGTAAGGAGGGCTTTCTGTCACCTGGGAGTCCATTCTACTCATATCTTTGGATCCAACCACCCTATCCCCTTCAGATTTGAGTTATGAGCCTCATCAGCCTATCATTGAGGAACAACTGGCCCATATGAGCTTCCATGCAGTTCATCTGCAGAAACTTTTCTTCAGTGGGATGATCTAGAGGTTCCCCGGAAGAGACTTTGCAAAAGGAGGCACATAGATGCCCCTCAGAAATCTTTAAGTGAAGACACTGACTTAGATGAAGGGGAGGGGTCAGCAAGATCTCCATCAGAAGACATCTCCTTTGAAGACATTCTAGACGTCCTTAATCATTAAGGTGGATGGTCTTCTGATCCCCCTCCCAGGAAGAGCGAGTGGTCCTAGAAGCAGTTGGGCCTGACCCATCTATGTTTTGGGTTACCCCACCAGTGGATGATGTTATAGGTCTTGTGTCTCATCGGGCATGGAAGGAACCAGATACCATGGAACACATCCCTTGTCATCCCAATAAATTTGTTGCTCCACCAAAACATACACTTCATTAGAGAAATGGATTTCCTGTGGATGCCATAGTTGTGGTGGCAGCCACTAAAAAAGAGCTAGCAGAATAGAGTTCTTCTGTCCATCCTCCTAACAGAGAGTCCAGGGCAATGAACGCTTCAGCAACCTTTGCTGTATGGTCACTTAACTACTTGGCAAATTTCACCAGATTGCAGAGAGACTTGATTAAAGAGCTCTCAAAGTCTATTCCTATATCCATGTTTGCAGAGAAACATAAACAGTTATCTTCACAGCTGGCCACCCTTCAATCTATTTCCATTGCTAACCTGTCACCCAGCAGAAGGTTCCTCACAGGCAGCAGGTTCAGGCATAGCCATCAGCAGACATGCCTGGCTGAGCTTATGCAACTTTACGGAGCCCTTCAAGTCTTTTTTCATCAGTGCTGTCTTTGATGAATATTCCTTGGTTGGCCCTACAGTAAAAGAAATACTCTCCCATAGTGAGCAGGATGGGAAGACCTTGTCTGCCATGGGAATATGTTTTTCTAAATTGTAAACATCATTTTCCAGGAGTCAGTGCAGAGGTGAAAAGATGTGTTTCCAAAAGTCAGAAGCTCCTTTTCAGGACAGATGAAGGGAAGCTTCCCCGAGAGGCAGGGAGAGAAGTTCCAATGGAAGACACTATTCTCATGGTAGAGGAGGTCCACAAAACCAAGGGTTTGAGATCTTAGGAACAACACCAGAAAGAAGAAAAAGGCAAATACGACAATCCAGTAACCAACAGGATGATTTTAATGTCTTCTGTAGCACCTTGGCATAGAATGCCTTCAGCGGTTTGAGATCTTCTCTGATAAACCCTTCCAGTGCTCCTGAAGGGTTGCCAAACTGTTCTTCTCTGGGGGCAGTTGGGGGGGGGGGCTGCTTGATTCTGCATTCAGAAGCCTGAGCATCAATCACAAAAGACACTCAGGTGCATAAAATTATATTCATAGGCTATTTCATTCCCATTTTGGAAATCCCACCATCCAAATAGAAAAGACCACTTGCTGTTTTACCCAGTCCATGGGAGTTAGCAGCCTTAGAGGTTCAAAAGCTGCTATATAAGAGTCATCCAAGAGTTCCCACCAGACCAGAGAGGATTTGAAACTTACTCAAGGCTCTTATTAGTACTAAAGAAAACAGGGGAAATGAGCTGAGACCCACTCTGGATCTCAGCAATATATCTCAGCAAACTAAACCAGATTGTAAAGAACACCAGGTTCTGGATGGGCATGATTCATTCCATTCTACCCTTTCTACAGAAGGACAACTGGATGTGTTATATCGATCTCCAGGATTCATACTATCACATCAGAATTAACAGACACTCCCAGAGATACCTGCGCTTTCAGCTGGAGGCCAGTCATTACCAGTTCAGATCCCTGTCCTTTGGCCTTACCACAGCCCCCAGGGTGTTCACCAAGTGCATGGTAGTGGTAGCAGCTCACCCAAGACTGCTCAGATTCAGAGTGTTTCCTTCTCACCACCTCAACCAAATATCTCCTCGAAAAGGCCAAGAATTACTTACTCCAGTTATGTCAGTCTTTAGGAATCACAGTCAGTTATGCCAAGTCCCATCTACAACCAATTCAAGTCTTGGAGTTTAGAGATGCTCACCTGGACATCACCAGTCAGTTGGCCTTTCTTTCATCAAACAGAGTATAGTACGTAAGACTGCAGGTGAGACAATTTTTTTCACATTTTTCTCCCCCAGCAAAACTGGCTCTTCAGGCCTTAGGATCAATGGTGGCTGCTATTACCTTGGTCCTGGTAGCTCATTTCCATATACATGTTTTTCAATGGACTTTCCTGTTCAATGGTCAATTTTTCTACAGCCCCTCTCCTATTTGATAAAACTTTCTAAGGTTTTCAAGAATTCCCTACATTGTTGGGTACAGTTCAACGAAGTTTGTCAGGGATGCCCCTTTATGTTTCTGCCCGCAGTAGCCACTGTGACCACGGTCACCTTACAACTGGGGTGGGGGGTCATTTCCTGGGGTAGACGGTCCAAGGCACATGGCCCCTACAAGAGACCAATCTGCATATCAATGTCCTAGAGATGACAATTGTTATCCAAACAGACAGCATGTTGGTGGTTTGGTACATCAACAAACAGGGGGGATCTGAGTCTTACCCTCTTTGTTGAAAAGCAATAAGAATGTGGTTGTGGGCAGTGTCCTCTAACCACTTTCCAACATGTTTACAGATAAACTCAGCAGGACTATGCTGATGCCCTACAAGTGGTCGCTCAATCAAGCAGTAGTGGACAGGATCTTCTATCGATGGAGTCAACCTGGCTGCAATCTATTCACCTCTCCCCTCAACAACAAGTGCAGCAGGTTTTTTGCTCTAAATATAAATAGAAGTTTGGATGATTGGATGGGTAACCGGAAATTCACCCCGGGGGTTCCACCTGTGTCCCTCTTGGACAGGGACAATAGGTGCTGATTTTTGTGTCTGCTTGAACCAGACACCCTTGGAAACATGGGTTGAACTTGGATAGGCTTGTAAGGGCCCTAGGGTTGTTAGCCTAGTAACCTTCTATGATCCTGTGAAGTAAAACGAATAATCTAAATACTCATAAGAAAGTGTAAGGCCTAATATGAGTTCAGGTTGCTGCTGTCACCAAAGAAACCACAACTCCTTCATTAATAATATCAGGCACCTCAGAAATAATACCCAGTGTTACATGAAGCTGTCCAATAATAGGACCTCTTAACCTGGCCCAAAGACAATAGTAACAAAGTACATAGGGTGCAGTGCGTGAAAAAAAAAATCAATAAACTGCATAAAGACAATAGTATTCTAGCCAAATAATTAAGTTCTACCTTCACTTCACCCATTTAGCCTATCACCCCCCCCCCACAAAGTACCACCTCTCCTAGAATCTCTAATGACCGTGTCCTTTCAGACCACTCCAATAGTTGATGCATCCTGACAATATCTCCAGCTCTCCAATGCCTGACCCCTTTTCAAATTGTTCAGCTTAAGTTTCTCCTCTGGTTATGGTCATAATGGATGGAAAGCAGGTATTGTGGTATTACTACACAAGGGTGTCCACAACTACTTATCCTGGAAATTACAGCCATATTGTAGAAACTTTAAGGCCTGTAAGATCATGGAATGTATAATTGCTGGACTGATTAATAACATTGACAGTCTCCATTTCTTGACTCCAGCCAGTTCAGTTTTGGTGAAGGCAGATTGTGTCTACTCACCCTATTTGACTTGTCTGGGAAGGCTACTAATGTCCTGGATGAAGGACAGTCCATTTACATTGAGTATCTTGACCTGGAAAAAGCCTTTAGTGCCATGCCCCATGTTGATATAACTGATTCACTGTGTCAGCTTGGCATTATCCCTCTAAGTCTGCTGGATAGCCCTCTGCTTTACTGATAGAATGTAGAGTATTAGGTTTGAGGGTGCCTTCCCCCAACAAAATACTGCTACTAGTGGTGTTTCACAGAGCTCAGTCCTGGGTCTCATACTTTTTGGCATCTGCTTCCCAGCTGTGAAGACATAGGTGGAAGGACTATGGCTCAAAACATTTGCTGATGATTCCAAACTGGGTGCAGTTGTCAGCTCCCCAAAGGGCTCTGAGTCTACAAAAAGGTGTTGACCTAACTAATGACTAGTGTACCAATCATGGTCTCACCCTGAATGCCAAGAAAGCTAGCATAGCTAGCATTGCAAAATATATTATCCCTTGTCTTGTCATGTAAGCAGTACCCCCCCCCCTTAAATCTGACTCAGTTATCTGGAATTTGGACACCTTTTGACCACCATGTCCCAGTTGTGACTATGATCTCCATCTGCCTAGTCAGTCTATTGTTAGTGGTATTTCTCCGGTATCTACCCCATTACTGACTAGAACATCCTCTTCAGCGTGACCTCACTAAGGAGTTAGAGTAACTGAAAAAGACCCAGAGATACGTGCGTTTATGACTATATGCTTTTATATCTAGATCCTGCAGCAGTCGTGGTTTGATTCCAACAACCTGTATTTGTCTACTGTGTGACTCAAAGAAAGTCCCTTGTCCAAACATTGTTCCCAAATTGCACCTGAAAGGGATTGTGTGTCCAGTGGACTTACACAGTTAACAGATGTTTATATTTTTTAGGTAAACTAAGTTACCCTAAAAGACTGAAAACATTCTCTCCATGTACATTCTGGGCCACGAATGAATGACCAAACTTTCTAGTGCCTTCCACCTCTATTAAATGAGCAGTATGGCAAACTCCTTGCTTTAAGCATATAAACATCCACTGCTGGATTAACGGTACCTGCTAGTGCAGTAGAAATGTAAACCGTCATATTTACTGGCACTAGAATAGACTCCTCTTCAGTGTCAGACAAAGCAGTGCCCTGGCTACCTTCAAAATCAGACTTAATTGGTAAGGAAAGTGTGACTCCTCACCTAGGATATATCATCCCTCACCACAAAGGAGGAACGACTACAGACCCTGGGAACTATCGCCCCATTAGCCTGATGAGTCTGATATGCAAAGCTATGGAACACATCATCATGGACCTAATAAAGAAGGATATAGGGAATCTCCAAACTCTGGATCCTACACAGTTTGGTTTTGTGAAGGGTAGATCATGCCTGCTCAACTTGGTCGACTTCTTTGAGTCATTCACCAGAGCTGAGGATGAAGGCAAGGTGGTTCATACAGCCTACCTTGATCTGGCCAAGACCTTTGATACCATTCCCCACTCAGGAGTCACAGAAAAACTCACTAAGCTAGGTATCAACCCCTATATCACTAGGTGGGTGGCAAACTGCCTCACAGATAGAACCTACAGTGTGAAAGTAGCTGACTCCAAGTCAGACTGCAGACCAGTCAAGAGTGGAGTCTCACAGGGTTCAGTCCTCTCCTGTTTGGTATCTACTTCTCTGAAGTCCAGGCCAACACGAAGGGACTCTGGCTGACAAAGTTCGCAGATGATTGCAAGTGGGGAGCTATTAACTCCCCAAGTGATGTTTACATCCTACAGAAAGGCTTCACTGAGACCAATGACTGGTGTCAAAACCATGCCCTTAAGCTCAATGCCAAAAAATGTGTTGTCATCCCCTTGGGAAAAAACTCTTTCCCTTGAATTACCACATCAATGGTAGTCCACTGAACACAGAAGGCGTTATAAGAGATCTGGGAACACAGGTTGACAACAACCTCTCTTTTGACCACCACATTGCCACTATGGTCAGAAAGTCCTTCTATGTGGCACATTTCATTACTAATGATTTTGCATCCAGGAAGAAAGGTCATTGTCTCTGTCTACTCTTTCCTCATTAGGCCATTCATCGAGTACAATGCCCCATTTGGCATGTACTTCACTAGACACCTGCAACAACTGGAGAGGCTGCAAAAGTACCTCACAAAGAGGATCCTAGGCCTTAAACACTTGTCCTATATGGACAGACTCAAAAAACTGCAGCTATTCTCTGTCTCATATCGCCTATGTAGAGGCGATCTCTCCTTGACTTGCAAAGCCATGCCTGACCCAGCTCTGTTAGAAATGCTACATAAAAGAAATCCCAATTCCCTCCACACCACACACTCCAGAGACCTCAACCTCATTACTACAATCAACAGAACATACTGGAGGGACAGGTTCATAACCCATAAACTGCCCATGGTATGGAATAGACTTCCCATACATGTCAGGCAGAGCACCTCACTGGCCTTCTTCAAGGGAAATCTGGATGAGTGGATGGGAAATAGAAAATTCACCCCGGGGATCACTCCAGTGGCTCTGCTCAACAAAGGCATTGGGAACTAAGGTCGGGTGGTATGATGCCAGGGTAATCCTAGGGGCTAGGTTTGTAAAGGCTCCAGGGCCATTAGCCTAGTACACACCTATGAACTTATGAACCTATTCTTATACTGAATACATTCAGGCTTCTCAGCAGCATTTAAATAAAAAAAAAACACCAAAAGCACTTCTATGGGAATATTCAAAAATTAACTCAAGAAATAGCGTAACTAAACTTTATTCTGCACTTTTATCTAGTCTGGAAACTGCCAGCAGGATTACAGGGCTAAGGGTGCCCTTAAGGATTAATAGTCAGTAAAGCTCAGAAAAATCAGCAAAGTTAGAAGGATCATAGCAAGTGGAATAAAATCAGAAGACCTTTAACAGGATTAACTGAATAAGAGGGACCCAGCTGGATTAACAGTGTCGGGTCTTCCCAGCAGGCTCCAGTAAGTTTAACAAAATGAGGGGATCTCGGTGGATGTAATAAAATTAGGGGATTTTACAGCAGCATTAAATGAGTCAATAGTCCCCATCATAGTAACAGAGACTCATAACAATAATAATGTGGAGAATATCTTTCCAATAGAATAAACTGAGTAGAGGGGACATCAGTAGGATAACAGAGTCATGGAACCTCTGAGCAGAGTTCATGAAAATACAATATCATATTTCTTTGTAACCATCATTCTACATAATCCACTGTGTTCTGACTGCATATTTTGAAGTATTCTTTATATTTTCATTTCAAAGAGACATTGGTATTGTTAGTGTGATGGATTCTTCATTTTTCATTTTTATTACACCCAGCATTATCCTTTGGACTAAATAACTGCAAAAAGAGCAATATAGACTTTTAGTCATTTAAGAAAATTGAGCTGAGATGGCAATCTGCATAAAGCAGAAAATCAAATATGATGTCAGGGAGGAGGAAAACAACAAACCAAGAGTGAGACACAGGAGCAAACTGTTTATTCCACCCATAGAGTGCCACAGTGCTCAGTTTTTACCTCAAATGCAGTACAGACATTTGTTTCTAAATGCATGTATGGACTAAGCACTGATAGGGATCTGCTAGTTGTGCCCCCTAAAACTTTGCACTTGGACTGGCTGCCCCTTCATCCTATCCTAGCTACATCTCTGGATGCAGGGGCAAGGGTTGGGAGGAGGAAGAGCACATAGAGGGATATAAAAGTGCAACAAAAGTAAAAGCTGAATGGTATTTGGCAGAAGGAGTCAAATGGCGGAACCAAGGTCTATAAAATATGCGGCAGGAAGAAATAAAGGAAGGACATGTTTATCATGGCTGAGCAAAGAAACGAAAGAGATTGTGGAAGACTGAGGAAAATCAGAGGTACTGAGTCAATATTTTGCTTCAGGCTTTACATGGGAAAGCAAGGGGAGGGTATTGTGGTGGGAGTAGAGAAAGCAGTAAACAGGCACCAGGATAGAAAGAGAACAGCTTTAGAGACATCTAGGTTCCCTAAGAGAATATAAAGCAAAGAGGCTAGGTGGACTGTCTCTCAGGGTCATAAAAAGTCTGACTATTCACCTATAAGATCACCTGACCAAGGTTTGTAATGGGTCACTGGACACTAAGAAAATCCATGTGCACTGCACCGCCCAAATGTGGTACTCTTGTCAAGTTAGCCTAACAGCAGTGTAACAGGAGGTCATGGAGAGAATCCTAAAGCAAAGATCTGCTCCTTTCCTAGATTATGGCAGTCTCTAGGAAAGTAGTCAGCATGGCTTCATGGCCAAAAGGAGCTGGCAGTCGGATTTGGTCCAGTTTTATTTATTTCTTATTTTATTTTATAGACTTTTTTTTCACCCTTGTGCCTGCTGACCATCAATACAAGGCTGCCCATTCGTTTCCCCTGCTCATTTCACTTATCCACCTCAACCGACATGCCCCACATTTTCCTGTGAGATGGACCCCTCAAGAGGACACATGCCTCTTGTTATTCAACTTCTGACATCATCCAGCTATCCTGGGAGAGAAGATCTTGTGGATGGCTGTCATCCAGGCAGCCATGAAGGGTGATTCAGTCCTCCAACCACAATTTTTCAGATGATATCAGTGTTTTGCTGAATGTTTTCTTGTTCCAGTGGCCTAAGAACTTGATATTATTCCCAAAGTCTAGGGCCATTCACACTTCAGGGATGGAGCTAACCAATGGTACCTTGGTTATTAGAATCAACTCATCCTATCCTTTTGCTAGGAATCTGTGAGGGGATAGGTTTTGTTAATTAATAGTCCTATCCACAGACCTGGTAACTGACGTGGACCTGTAGCATGATGGGGGTGTCTGCAGTACCTCCCCAGTACATTTCTGCTTCCGTGGATGTGCAGAAGAGATTACCACCAGCAGCTTGTCAGAGCCAAGTACATGTCCATACTTATATGCTGACTGCTGCCGACCCCAGCCTTCATGCAGGCACTGGAACTGCAGAGATAGAACTGCCTTCCTGTCCATCTAGATGGGTGAGTTGGTGATGACCACTAACTCCCACCATCTCCTGACAGCTTCTGCAGTACCTGGTTCACCAGAGTAACAGTCAAGACTCTGTCCTTTTGTGCCTTAGATTCAACACAATTCTAATCCAAAGTTTTTGTTATGACAGAACTTGGCAAGGGAGTACTGGTCAATGTGATCTACAGAAAATCTAACAAGACCTTGGGCTTGATTCTGCGCATGAAGCTAGGAAAACTGGATAGATTGGGGATGTTGAAATAAGTCATAGAACTGGATTGCTGCATGGTGGGTTATGGTGAGATGGACAATGGCAGGGATTAATAAATTGACTAGCAGAGTCCTAAACGCTCATTCCTAGGCCCACTACTTTTCACTGTGTTTGTTTAACTCATATCCAAGTGAGATGAGAGCAAAGCTAACCTTTATGCTGATGTCGCAAATGTAGGATCAGCTGATGAGTATAAAGTATCAGTGGGAGAAGTTGAACTGATGTCAAGAGAGTGAAAAAATATCTGTGGGTGTTTTTTCACATGTCATCCGGGCCACCAGGATCATAATGAGAGTGATGTTAGTAGCAAATGAATTCTGGGAGTTATCCTCAGAGAAGAGACGCCAGGCACGAAACCATACCCCAGTCAGGCCTCAGCTTACAAGCCGTACAAGACAAGGGATATTAGGCTGAATGAAGGAGTCTAGAGGAAAGCTGCGGTTTAATTTCTCCAAGTCTTTTTGGTTTCTACTATCATGATGGGAATGGACCCCATTCCTAAGTTAAAGTATGATTAAAGTTCATGAAATTAAAATAGTTTCAATATTTGATGTTCACCAAAACTGCTCATTGCAACAGCTGCAATGTGCCCAGAACTGACTCCTACAATTCCTATGGAGTTACATGTCTCAGTAGCATATCTAAATACAACTGTTAATTCTTTTTATGAGACCCATTACTCCTACTACTTTTGGAACTGTCAGGGTATACATCTTCCAGGTTGACCT
This sequence comes from Protopterus annectens, assembly GCF_019279795.1. Taxonomy (NCBI): domain Eukaryota; kingdom Metazoa; phylum Chordata; order Ceratodontiformes; family Protopteridae; genus Protopterus; species Protopterus annectens. Next base: position 1,843,445,403 of record NC_056741.1, read on the forward strand.
CATTTTTGCTTGCAAATCATGGTATTTTTTTATTTTGTGTCTCTGTAAGTAAGACACTGTAATCACTGGATACAGAAATTTCAATGATCAGTGCTACTTTTCCCTTATTTTCATGGACTACTATATCTAGTCTTCTCAAATCTATTTCTTGAACTGCTGGTAATGGGTGAGCCCATGTGGTATAAACTACATTCTCTATAATGCTTTGTGGCTCGTTTCCAATGCTTCTCAGGTACTTCAATTTTGCAATGCTTGCATAATCCCCAGTGAAAAAGTCTTGCCATGTTATTATGGCTTTCAGTATACAGGCCTTCTGCCTTTAGTGTATCACAGAGCCTGTATTTGTCTGTTTCTCCCACATGTTCAATGGACTTTATAAGCCATTGTGTATGTAGCTCACTGTTCTGGGCCTCTAATATTAACCTTTCATCTTTTGTTTTAAATTCACATCTCCTTAACCATTCCTGCATCAGATCTTAATCACCATGAGGTTGTTCCTGAAGTATTTCTGTACCTTATGCCTTTATGCCTATTTATGCCTTTTCCTAATTTCTTGCCTTTTCATGTGATCCTTCTATTCTTTCTTTTATATTTTGACTTTGTTTGAATTCCATTCCTACTTCACATCGATGTGCTTCTGTTAAGCCAGCAGAAAAGTCATCTTAGATTTCTTCTCCTCATATTTTAAAACACTCACTATGTTTGGATCTGTTGAAGTCAGCAGATGTGTATGTAATCCAGCAATTGCAGATCTATACACGTAATCAGTCTTGTCGAGGCCCATACCTCTATCAAAACGAGGAATATATCATTTTGATATACAGTGATTTTTATATATCATTTAATAAGTATGAAGCATTTTTCTTGTTTTTTCCTGTCCAGCTAATCCAGTACCTTTTGGGGCCATTTGATCAACCCAAAACTGTAAGTCAGAACAGGAAGAGCAAACCAGTTTATAGCTTGGAATTTACTCCTAGATGTCTAGGCTGTTTTTAGTATTAATTTTTTCCTTCTAAAATATTTCTGAGTTTTGTTTGCATTTGGTCATGTTTTATTGGTCCTTCATCCTTTCCCACATATTTATACACTCCCTCCTGCTCAAGTTCCTTTATATCACGTTCCTGTCCCAGATTTATATTTTCTTGGTGCTGCAGCTTTCCTGCTTTAAATGTTGCTTTTGCACATTTATCTAGACTATTTTTATGTCATCTGATAACTCTGCAGTTGTGCTCTCATCCAAAAAAAGGAAGCCAATCTAGTGGTCCCCTGCCATAAACAAACTTTACAACAAAAGGAAGAAACTGTTGCAGAAAAGAGGAAAATCCCAGTATGCAAAAAAACTTCCTTACCAGCCTCAGTAAGAAACTGAGATCCCTCATAAAATCCTCCAAAGCTAGTTACGAAAATAAAATTGCCAAAGATTCCAAAGACAACCACAAGGCATTCTATAACTATGTCAAGAATCTAAATGGCAATGCTCAGATCTGCTCTGAGCTAAAACAGAATGGCATTAAATATACTGATCCCAAGGATATTGCCAATATCCTGGCAGATCGATTCAGTGCCAACTTCACCCCCCTCTCACCCCCTAAATGGCCCATCTCAATACCGGAAGATTGCCCAATTCCGGTAATAAAGGACACACAGGTAAAAAACGCACTCTCCAAAGCTAAGAATACAGCATCCATGGGACCAGATGACATCCTGGGCTGTATACTACATGAACTACAATATGAACTGGAACCTCACCTAAGTGTCATGTTTAATCATAGCCTCATCTCAGGTTTCATGCCCACTGAGTGGCGCAGAGCTACAGTTATCCCACTCCACAAAGGGGGATCCACCTTGGATCCTGGAAACTACCGTCCCATCAGTCTGACAAGCCTTATCTGCAAGGCCATGGAGCGTATTATCATGGAAATTATAAACAAAGAATTGGCAACCTTCAAACACTGGACCCCACCCAGTTTGGGTTCGTGAAGGGCCGATCTTGTCTCCTGAACCTGATTGACTTCTTTGAATCAGTCTCCAGAGCCATAGACACGGGTGAGGTGGTCCACACAGCCTATCTAGACCTTGCCAAGGCCTTTGACACCACCCCCCACCCTGGAATCATAAATAAACTTACTAAGGTGGGCATTAATCCCTACGTCACCCAATGGGTTGCTAACTGGCTTACTGATAGAACCCACACTGTAAAAGTAGCCGACTCCAAATCCAGCTCCAGACAAGTGACAAGTGGAGTACCTCAGGGTTCAGTCCTGGGACCGCTCTTGTTTGGCATCTACTTCTCTGAAGTACAGGCCAACACTAAGGGACTCTGGATAACAAAGTTCGCAGATGACTGCAAACTGGGAGCCATTATTGAATCCCCAAATGATGCGGATACTCTACAAAAGAGCCTTACAGAAACAGATGCTTGGTGCCAGAGCCATGGGCTCAAGCTCAATGCCAAGAAATGTATAGTTATCCCCTTTAGGAAAAAATATGTATCCGTGAATTACCATATAGGTGGCAGTACACTAAACACCGAAAGTGTGATAAGAGACTTAGGGACACAGGTGGACAGTGGTCTCACCTTCGATAACCACATCACCACAACAGTCAGGAAATCCTTCTATGTGGCACACCTCATCACTAAGAGCTTTTCATCCAGAAAAAAGGAGGTCATTATCCCACTGTACTCATACCCCATTAGACCCATTATAGAATACAACACCCCATTTGGTATGTACCTCTCAAGACATCTGCAAAAACTGGAAAGGCCACAGAAATACCTCAATAAAAGAATCACAGGCCTAAAGCAGATGCCCTACGCTGACCACCTTAAAAAACTCCAGCTATACTCTGTTGCATATCGTCTACTCAGAGGCGATCTCTGCTTAACATACAAGGCCATGCCAAACCCAGAGCTGTTGGACATGCTACACTTAAAGAAATCCCAATCCTTTAGAGCCACATGCTCCAGGGATCTAAACATTATCATCACAATAAACAAAACATGCTAGAGGGATAGGTTCCTGACCCAGAGACTCCCCAGACTCTGGAATAGATTGCCCATACATGTCAAGCAGAGTGCCTCTTTGGTCCTCTTCAAAAGGAACCTTGACGATTGGATGGGAGAAAGGAAATTCACCCTGGGGATCACATCAGTTGCCCTGCTAGACAGGGGTCCAGGGAAGTAAATAGTATGGGAAGAAATAGCCAGGGAATTGTTATGGCTAGGCTTGTATAGGCCCTATGGCTGATAGTCTAGTACCAACCTATGAACCTATAATCATCTGATGAACTATACAGTTTTAAATCATCCACAAAAAGAAGATGAGACATTTTTACACTTTGTTGTTTTGTGTGAGCCAAATTGTAACCATGACCTAATCTGTTAAGTAGACAGCTTAATGGGTTAAGGGCAAGACAAAACAGCAGCAGTAACAGAGTCACCCTGGAATATCTTCCTTTGAATTTTTATCCCTGGGATAATAATTTCTCCTTTATCATGGCTTAGCTGCAAAGAGTTTTGCCACTGTTTCACAGTCAGTATAATGTATTTGATCAATACAGAGTGTATATTACACATCTGTAGGCACTCCTTTACCCATGAATGTGGCATGCTGTAAAATGCTTTTTTGTAATCTATCCATGCAATACTTAAATTATTCCCCTTTTTACAGTTCTCCATTATGCCATTATTTAAGAACAACTGATCCTTTGGTCCATACGATTTTCTATCATTACCCTTTTATTCTAGTGCCATTATTGCATTTTCTTCTAAAAGACTATAAACTCTATTAGCATCCATTCCAGTAAATCGTTTATACATTGTCAGAAGGCAAGTTATTGGTCTATAAATTTTAGGACAGCTTGCAAGTTCACTCTTAAGGAATATACTTTTTCCCATTATACAATGACCCCCCCCCCATTAAATATTCAAAAACGTGCACGCTGATTGGTCAGCGTGCACGTTGTAAATCAGTTATAATAATGGAAAAAGGTCCGGTCGCATGGACTTTTTCCATTATTATAACTTTTTTTACAGCCACGGAGAACGCAAGATCTCCATTGCTTCACACTGTCTCGCTATGTTAAACGAGTTTAACATAGCGAGACAGCTTTAAAAAAGCAACGAAGATTCTCTGTTGCTTTTTTAAAGCTGTCTCGCTGTGTTAAACGAGTTTAACACAGCAAAACAGTTTTTAAAAAGCAACAGAGATCTTGCTTTCTCCGTTGCTTTTTTCAAAACTGTCTCGCTATGTTAAATGGGTGTAACATAGCCAGACAGCTTTAAAAAGGCAACGGATATTCTCCATTGCTTTTTTTAAAGCTGTCTCGCTATGTTAAACTCATTTAACATAGCGAAACAGTTTTTAAAAAGCAACGGAAATCTTGCTTTCTCCGTTGCTTTTGCTTTTGCCCACAGCTCTGATGTACTGCGTAGGCATGCGCGGTACATCAGAACTGCCGCAGAATACCAGACAGCTGTGGAAGGGCAGCAAGGAGGCATTATACAATGCCATTATTTAAGAAAAGTAATTTTTTTCCTTAAATAATGTCATTGTATAATAGCAATAACCCACTTCTGTGTGTGGGTAATGCTGGATTTACCCACAGTTGGCTTTGTTTGGCCACTCGGGCTTCGCCCTCGTGACCAAACCACACCAACCGTGGGTAAATTCAGCATTTCCCACACCCAGGCGTGGGTTATTGCTATATTGTTAACCAGTTTAGTGTTTGTTTGGGATGTGCATATAAGTAGTTCTGGCTCAGGGCTAAATCTTCATGTAAAGATGTTAATACTTTTAGCCAGAAGTTGGATGCTGCATCTTGGACTGGGGTTTTCCAATTAGGAACTTTTCTCAGTTTAGTTTCAATCACTCTGGCTGTTACTTCATCCCATTTCATATCCTCTACATTTGAACTTCTTACTATTTCTTTCACTTCTTCTGTCAGTTCAGCATCTTTGTTATGTTCCACAGGGTCTTCATAGATATTTCTTCAAAATGTGTCTATGTCTTCTTTTCTTGGTGGTGGTTCTATTCCTTTTGCTTTGTTTCCCAGCTCTCTATAAAGCTTTTCATCAAATGAATTGCTTATTTTGCACTTTTCCTTTATATTTATCTGGTTATCTTATACGTTTTTCTGCTTGTGTTGATATCTTTAGTGTATTATTTGCCATAGTTTACAATAGATCCTGGTATGTTGCTTTTTATCACATATATCTTTCTATGTACTTTTGTTGATCTGTTCCTTCTTCTGTACTCCTGTAACCGTGACACTTTTTGTCTTAATTGCTTTGTAGTTTTCTCTGTTGGCATTTGATTTCTTTCCTTCATTTGCCTTATTGCTCTGTGTCTTTGTGGTAAGACTTTAAATTTAGCTTCCCAGTAATATACCCTATTTACTTCTGTTAATATCACATGAATTTCTGTTCTGTTTTATCAGACTTTTAACACTTTGGGTCTTATTGACTTTCTGTAATGTATTTCTTTCATCGATCTTAGTATGTCTATTCATCTGTATTAAATCTCTATTAAAACTCTTCCCTTACCTTGTTTTTTTTCTAAGCCGAGGGCACATTCTTTGTTTTCTGTTTCCTGTGGTCATTCTACAGAAAATTCCAGAACATATCCCTGTGACATATTCTGTTCAATTGTATCCTGCATCCATTGCTGTTTCATATGGGAACTCACTGGCCTCTGAGTCCACAATATTGACTGTGTCAGAGTTGCCACTGTTTCCTGTTATTTCCCTTACTGTGCAACTCTAACTGAACTTTTGTACTGGCTTCCTACTGAAGGCTCCAGAATATCTTCATGTGGCAAGTCATCAGATGCTTCCTGTTTCACCTGTTTCCCTTTAATTTAGGGACTCATTATGTTGTGACATTACTAAAGTTGGATTTACACTAAATCTTCACTTTACAGCAAATCCATAACCATTCAGTTTCTTTTTTTTTAACTTCTTCCTTACTATTCCTCTATTCTACTTCCCCTTTGTTTTTATATTTTTTTATTTTTATTGTGAAATTTTCCATATCCAGATGCTTTTGCCTGTATTTCTCTTCAGATATCTTTGGTGCTACTTTTTTTGCAATGCCTGTAGAAGGGTACATCCGATGGAGGAGAATCTTTATCAGCAGAGACTAAAATAGCTAAAACATTTCTTACTTGAGGATAGAAGAGATGGGGGCATGATCATGTCAGAGAGATGTGACAGTTTGACAGGTGGGTTGGAATTTTGATCTGTGCTATCAGTCCATCCTTGTTCAACCTTCTTTACTTGGAAATGTTTTAAAATGGGAGACAGTTGAGTGATGATAAGTTCTCCTGGGAATTCTTTTGGGGGTAGGACTGCTCCCTGATTGTGAGTTTTGTTTTCAGAGTGGGGCAATAGCCATAATTTAGAATTTTGTATAGAAGACTGCATAGCGGATAAGTGGACATTTCAGTAATGGGTAGCCAGTTTAGGTAGTTTAAAAAGTTGCAATGGTGCATGTGGGTCTCAGCAAGTAGGACAAATTTGGCAATTTAATTCTCAGTGACAGTTTTGGGGTGTTATAAGTAGAATGTAAATAGAATACAGGAAGACAGCAGTTTAGTGAAAAGGGCATTACTGGTCAGTGCTTTGTGGACAGTAGGAGGCAGTACATGTGATTTCCTATAGTAGCGTTTTAGTTGTGAGAGGATTTTATTAATGATATCATCAATGTGAGTTGTAAAACAATGTAAAGTCAAGGGTTATTCCTAAGTATTTGTACAGGGTATTTACAGGGCTGTTATTGTCTGAGATAGTAAGGCCAGAAATATGGGATGCTCTGTGAGGGGAAGAAAACAGTATAGCTTTTTTTTTGGGGGGGGGCTTGATTTGCAGTTTATTTTGTTCAGACCATTGACAAAGATCAATGGACTGCTGGACTTCAGATTTCAGGACACTGAGACATCAGTTTGCCTGGAGTAGTAAAATATAGAGGGCAAAGTTCAGTTAAGTCAACAGTAGTATCATTAGTGAATAAAAAAACAGTAATGGGCCTAGAACAGGGCCTTGGGCAACACCTGTTTTACTGTTTCACTAATGGATATCTGGTTGTTAGTGCAAACTTAAAAGGTTCTGCTTTCAAGGTAGCCATGGAATTATGGATGACATTTTCTCCCAGGCTGAATGTTTGTAGCTTAGCAAGCAGAATTTTGTGATCAACCATTTGAAAGGCATAGATCATGTCCACAGAAGTACTGATTGTAAGAAGTTTGTCATTTAAGTTTCTATAGAGAGCGTCAGATGCTGAGAGTAGAGCAGTGGTTGTGCTAAAACTATTTCTGAAGCCACACTGCCTATCAAACAGAAACACATAGATATTGAAGTGTTTAAGCAGCTGTTTTTAAAAAATGTTTTCAAACATTTTTGCAAGAGGGCAAAGATTAGAGATAGGTTGATAGTTTCTATGGGGGGCTAGGGTACCTTAGGAAGAGGCATCATATTTCAGGGCTGGTAGAACAATTCCTGTGGTAAGTGAGAGATTATAATGATAAGTTAGGGTTCGGCTGCCTTCCTATGGAAATTAGGGTGATGTGCAGTGAAGGCAGAGGTGGAGGGCTTCTAGTTCTTTAAGAATCGTTTAATTTCCTTTCCAGAAACAGCTCATAACATTATGAGAGAAATTAATATGTAATCAGGAACATGAAAAAGATGTAAATAAGGTTGTTATCAGAATATTTTGTGTGATGTGATTTTTCTCACTAGTCATGTTTCTTCTGGATATGCAACTTTGCTGTTGATCCAATAAGCATTCTTTTTTGTCTTTCACTATATTATTGATAATAAAACTTACATCATTTACAAAGAAGCAATGAGGGGGCATATGTACGCCTCCCGAGTATGCATCAGCATCTTGAAAATGCTTGCATGGGTATTTTTATACCCCATGCAGACTACAAAGGCTTTTTCCTCAGGTAGATAGCAAATGTTGGAGGTGTGATGGAGAAGAGGTAACTGGGAACATATGTTTTGGGAGTGTAACGATTCAGCAGATTTAAAAAAATCCCTACATAGTACTGTGCCACAAATACTGGGCGAGCAAATGGATGTAATTAAAAAAATATTTTTTAAGCTCAGGTGCAGGATCTGAACTGGCTAGACATAGCAAGGCTTTGTTAAGTTTAATTCTGGTGACTGCCAAAAAAGCAATTATACAATATAGAAATCAAAGTCTAAACCAACTGTACTTGAAGTATTCGAATATTATAACAGAGTAAAAACAACTGGAAATGGGACCTTTAGAACAGGGTAGGAATAAATTGCATGAGGTTTAAAAGAGGGCAAGAACTGACCAACTTATGTAAAGTTGGATTGATGATAATTGTATAAGAGAATGTATGTGATGTATAATGCTTGTAACTGTGAACATGTTAACATGGTTTGTTTTCTTTTATATAAATGTAAGTTTGCCTGTGTTACAAGTGGTAATTCATTTAAGGTGTTAAAACTTCTGAAGTAAGGTATAATAAAATTAAAGAATACTAAGACAGAGACCTTTGTACCTTATCTGATTTGTAGCAAACATGCTTTTGTGCTATCTGTCTTACCATCTGTGTCCACATTTGGTTATTTGTGATGGTTATTTTATTGATCACATTTTCAGCTTGATTATTAAACACCAATGAAATACTTTGTAATGTTTAAAAGCTTTTCAAATAGACTACCTTTCTAGTACAGTTCCATTGTTTTTGAGTATTCTGTTAACTTAGGAAGAATTCCAACATTTTGCTTCCTGGAAACTGTTTGCGTTTTAAGCTAAATGGTGTTCTAATTGTATGATTAACATTCTTAAATCTGTGAGGTATGTGAATAACAGTTATGAAGTTTCTTTGTGTGGAATGGTTAAGACATACAACGAGAGGACCCCGAGTTGTTAATAATGATTCCTGTGCCAAGGATACAAGGTTTGAATCTTTTTACCTTTATTTGCCTACTGTGTGAGCTTGAGCAACACAGTGCTTTGGGGCAACTGAGAATTTTGGTTAGGCTCCTCAGTGGTTCCTTTGACAGCTTGCCTAATAGCTACCTATAAACTGTTAGCGATTTCCACTCTCTGAGGGCTTCACAGCCAGTTTACATATGTACAAGTATACAAAGCCACCGCTTGTTGTTTTGATACAGTAAGGAAAGTATTCGTAGGAGATGGGTTTTTGCAGAAACTGGCCAATGCTTTAAATAACCCATTTATACTCATTGTGTTCCATGGACTGTCTCCACCATGCATTTAATCTTACATACATGTGGTGTTCATGATCGAATAAAATAATCCCGGCATGGTTTCATTGCTTGTTTGTGTACAGGAAAATACATTTGATTCTACTGATAATGCTCTTTCTTTTTGTCTGCTGATTTTTTTTTTCATTTTTCTGCACTCCATCAACAATACAAGCCATCTGTCAACAATGATAAATTCTTGTTTTCTTATGCCTGTCCCTTTCATTTGCTAGATGAGTGCAGCTCTGCTTGAACAGTTCTTTCTGGACTCTGTTCTATTTTTGGAAATGCTGTGTAAGAGCATTCTCATTTTTTAAACTAATCTTTCTCTTTTAAAAGTATTTGTGCATCTGATATGTAACGTGATGTGGCTGCAGTGTTTTGTCACATTTGATCTCACAGAATACTGTGAAAAGATATCAACATCAGACATATTTTAACACAATAAAGCTAACCTAAACTAAATTATTTTTTTTTGTAGTGAGAAAAACTTCATACCCACATAATAAACATAAAATGAGGTCTTAATGTTCCCCCATATGTCAAAATGTGATTATTTTTGTACAAGATTATTCATGAGCTTTCTAAGATCTCCATATATTATGTGTAAAGAAGGCAAGACATTATTTTATGTTTATTTGTCCATCTGCAGTAAATTTCCCGATACTAGAAACAAAGCAGTTGTTCTGCAGGTGGTTGATAATTTATAATTAGACTGAATTTCTTAGTATAACTAAAATAACTCATTGATGGAATTGTAAATGTGCTTTCTTGTATCCAGAGAGATAGATGCATGCATAAAATTATATTTATCAGTCAGACAAGTAACTATTAGTCTGTTATGGAACCTTTCAACCACAAGTTAGGACACAGAGGTACAAGTAAATGCAGTTTATAAGGGTTTAGAGTAGCCAGTTAGTCAGTGAGAGGGAAAAAAAACACAGTGCATAGAAAAAATCACCACAAGCACTGGGAAATCATAAAAAATATACACAGACACTAAGCAGGGTCAGGAATTAATTCACAGTTTGGAAGTTGAGAGACAGACATCTTAAACAAGTCTTTACCCATATTAAAGCCCTTGTGTCAGGCCCTGAATAACACACTTTTGTGTTAAGTGAGTCTTAACAAGTTACCAGTACCAGACACGATTATTGTGACCCTTACAGAATTGGTCTTGTCACAAGCAGAATGTTATTTGTACTACTAATGCCAGTAGCATTACAAGTACTTTTTAGTTATTTTTTATTTTTTCTCGCATTCTTTCCCATGAGATAATTATAATGCTTTATCATATTATGGAAGGTCTTCCTTTCATTCACTTGAAATGACAGTATTCAGAATAACTGCTTAATTTCAAACCCTTTGGACTCAGAGTTACTAATGTTTTTACTTACTACACTCTCTGGATTGTGTTCTTTATCACATTTTAAACATTCCCTAATATGGCCTGTCCTTTTCAACTCCAAAATAGAACTTAAAATAAGATTATTATTCATTTAGCAATAATTAGGAATCACTTAGCTGCAGGGACTTCTAACTCACAATGTGTCTCTTTCTGTCAGTGATGTCATGCCTCCTGACATTCTGACTTCTGATGCTCTGTGAAAGCTCACAGTAACACAGTTTTAAATTCCCAGAGATTTATTAGTTTTATGAGTCTTCTGGGAGACAAAGATGTCAGCTCTGGATGGCAGTGCACAGCAAAAGAGATGTGAATCCTCCTGAGACTCTGTAGGTTTAGAAATCCAGTGAAAGCAAAAGAAGGCCTAAAGACATCTTGCTATGTGGACTTTTGTTGGAACTTTAATATGTGACAACATTTCAGATCCAACATGTTCTCTGTCTAGCAATTTGAGAAGCAAAGAAATGTCACAAAAGGGGAGAAACAGCTAACCGTGTTTTATTTATTTGGGGCAGTATAGCGAACATGTTACACAGAGGAAAATATACTCTCAGAAGTGTAAATGTTGTGTAGAGAGTGTAGTAAGTCATAAACATTGTTTAAACTTATTTTCTGAAACTGAGTGGCCAGCTAACTAAAGAACCACTAACATTAGTGTAGGAAATACTGACACAAGTACCATTAATCATTTAGAAGAGTGCTTAACTAGTTGAACTGAATTTGAAGTATGATTTTTAATGCCATTTTGACCCTTTTGCCATCTAGGCATCAGCCCTGTCATGACCTGACCAACCCATTCTTTCCAGTTGGGGTGAAAGCCAACCATGTGAGGCCATTATTCAGGTGGCCATCAGGGTTTTCTGCTTGACCCTAATTCATAGTACTCCACAGCCGCTGATGAGATCAGTTGTTAGTACCCAGCTCCCAAATGCATTGTGCTGTGCCAGCTCAACTTTGACAGCAGTGAGCACGCTCAGAATGCATACCACCATCACTTCCTTATGCTGGCAACTGCCTGTCAGTATAGCCTCAGGCTTCTCTGTCTCCCTGCCCCAGGATGGGCAGCTAGCATCAGACAGTCACTCCATTCAGTACCCAGGTCACCAGCTGATCAAGACTCCAGTGGGTCACAGCCTGGGCTTATGCCCTCTGTGCCACAGAGTGAGTTGGCAACTGTTAGTAATTCCAAGTCTCATTAATATGAGTCCTAGTGAAGAGAAACTGAATGTGGTGAAATGCAGACTTTACTCATATACTAAATCCAAGATCATCTCGTGTTGGAGTAATCCCTTTTCAAAAAGATATGGTGATATCAGAGTTAGTGTGTGTGTGTGTGTGTGTGTGTGTGTGTGTGTGTGTGTGTGTGTGTGTGTGTGTGTGTGTGTATGTGTGTGTGTGTGTATGTCCCACACACACACACACACACACACACAAAAAAAAAACACATTAAAAAAGATGTCCTGCTGAATGCAAGTATATAATAACCAGTCCACTATAGCAGTTGCCTCTAAAAAGATTATCAGTAAGTGCTTTTGTCATTTTACCCACAATGGACTTCATCAAACTAATACATTTTTAAAACACAAGTTAAATAAATAAAGTTTGCTGCAAATCACATGTTCATTTTACACCAATCAACATACATTGCAGCTCACAATCACGCCACTTCCTATACTTAATGTGTTAAAAATATATCTGTGAAAAGTTCAAATAAAATAAAAACGCAGCAAAGTTCAAATTAATGTCAGGATTTGAACATCAGACCTTCTGCTTATAAGACTAATGTTATTAACCACTACACCAGAGAATATTTAGAACACAAAGTGGAAATATTGATACTTCAGTCTTCTTCTGCCAGATCATGTTGCCAGAAATGTTCCCTTCTGTCAAACAACTCGACATGCCATCATTTTCAGAAGTACTTACTTTCTCCATCACATAAAACACAAATTTCTTAAAAGTTCTGCATAATGTGGAATGTTTATATAATGTATTGCTATTATCTTAATTTTTATAGCATATACATGGTTTTGTATACTTTGCTGAAGTTTCCAGCCCATTTTACCAACATAAAAAGCATGACAGGAGATGCATGCAGCAACATAAACAACATTCTTAATACTACAATTGAAGTGTCCTTCAGCAGCATATGTTTTCCTTTTCTCTCATCACAATAATATGGACTACTAGTAATGAACCTAAAAGTGCCACAAAAACACAGGCATATGTTCCCTTCTTTTTCTGTGTGACTTTTTTCTGCCCCACTGTCTTCATTCCTTTCGAATAAACTTTTTGATGATACAAAAGTAACAGTTCTCACCCACAGCCACAGAGATGGTTGCATTACTGTTCAGAACCTTCCAAGTACTTCTTATAATGCTTTTAATAGCAAAACTGCCGCACAAAAGTGCATCCCCATCCTCCATGGTTTTGACTTGTTTAAGACCATCAGTTACTATGCATTGACCAGTTAATTTCATTTCAACTTCAGCCTCTGATAATATGGGCTTGAATTTGCCTGCTCTGTCTTTCTTCACTTGCTCTACAATTTCATTAACTTTCACATCACAGTAACCTCTCTTTGTAAGCACGTTTTTCAATTCTCTCATCTTTTGTTGAAAATCTGTTTCTTCTCAGGTCAGCCTTGAGACCCTAATCATCTGTCTTCTAACTATGTTATTTTTTATACATGGATTTGGGGTGTCACTTCGAACCAAACTTCATGTCGCTGGGTGTCTCTCTCTCTGTATACACACAAACATATATATATGTATATATATATATATATATATATATATATATATATATATATATATATATATATATATATATATATATGTTTGTGTGTGTGTGTGTGTGTGTAGTGGGGGTACAGGAGGTGCATCCCGCCACATTGGGGATACAGGGTGTTTGACCCCTACAAGAAACAGCTTTAAAGGAGAGCAGTGATTGTCAACACTGACATTTTTCCTATAGTTTCATTTTTTTCATATTTCCCAGAGATATAATTATGAGCCTTAAAATTGCAGTACAGAGCCATGGAATTTGAAATGTGTTTTTACTAGCCATAGAGTTATGTTGCAACAGGTGAAGAACTAAAAATAATGAATACAGTCACCGCCTCCTTTAATACTAAACGGGTACTTGATCATGTTGTAGATACTATATATTAAAATGAAAACTGACGTGCATAAGAGCTGAATATATATTATGATGTGTAACTCTGATGTGAAAGGAAACACATCTGCAATTACTTTTGATTTATTTTAACCAGACGTGTAGTTAGGCAATGGTTGCCTCCTTTTCAGATGGATATCATTTTCAGTTGAAATGTCATCACTTGAAATACTGAGTCCTAATATTACTGAAAAAAAGACCAAAAGTCCAGGAAAGGAGTGGACACCAAACATCACTGTTCTCCTTTAAACTTTTGTTTTTCAGGGGGAAAAGTCCCCACACCTTCCCAGACTTATATACATCAAGTCTGAGATCACCATACTTTGGAGAAAAAGATTATTATGATGCCAATCCTGAATTTAGTATATGTAAGTCCAGATTTTTGTCAGTTCAGTTACCATATTGCAGGACTTGCTGTTGGTGCTCCCAATATTTCAAATGGCAATCTTTGCAATCTTTGTTTTTTATTTTTATTTATTTATAATTGTAATATTTCTGTTCTATATTAACTGCTGATTGCAGATAGCTTAGCCAACATTAATTTACTTTTGGCGAGCTTCCTTCAGTTTTATTGTACTGGTTGTAAGGGAAGTAAGAGAGAGCTGCTGTGAGAAGTATGAAGTCTTCATTTAAGGGCAAAAGTTCTAATACAAAAACATAGCAGTCTGGTTTTGAGTATCATCTGCTGCTAGCCCCCTGCCTAACTCCTCCAGTGTTGAGGCCACTAATCAAATCCTGGTCACCAAGGTCACAGTCAGGGCTCCATCCCTATGTGCCTTGAAGCCAGGCTTCCTGCATATTTTAATTGCTTTTTTATGTGCTTTTTCTTGCCACGCTTGTTGACTATCAAACCTCCTCCATCAGTAACACCCATTTTTTTCTCTATTCTGGTCATTCACCAGTGAGGGTAGCCAGGGGTGAGATTATCATGTAGACAGGCTCACTGGTGGTCAGTATCCGCACCAGCAGAGGATATATATTTATTAACACTAACCCCTTCCCTCTGTAGGGAGAAGGGCAACCAGCATCACTTAAGGGGACTACAGTGCCCTTGCTGAGGCAGTTGCATGCTCCTGTGCACTTACAATGAGAGGTTCTGCAGAAGTGGCTTGGTGGACGAATGCCGCATATGAGACTATATCTTGCAGTGCTGCACCCATTACAAAAGATTTTGTTAAAGGATGGCCCTGGACTGCCCTCTTTTTCCCAGTATGGGCACACCCATTCTCCTTTGCCAGCTTTCATCAAGTACCTAAAACGCCATTCAATCTCATGTCACCTAAGCAGTAGTTCTTAAATTTATAACTTCACTTAAAGCGTTCAGGCCTTCATCCCATCGGGGAGCATTGACTCTTTTAGTTTAGGATCGCAGGCCAAATCCAGACACAACAGTTGGGGTTTTTTCACTGTTCACCACTGGAAGTGGCACATTTTAATTGATTTTATACATTTGTTTTCTCTATTTATTTCAGTTACTAAGAGAAAAATTATTAGGTCTGTACTTGACTAACTGAATGTAAGTTACACTGCTGACACATTTTGGTCATGCAGTTACAACATCACATGCTGGGTCAGGAGACTGTTTGAGGCCTTTGAAATCACTAGTTGTTTCCTGCCACTTCACAGTTCATATTTTAGTCATAGAAAAAATTGTAGGAAAGTTTCCATATTTGATGCCTAAAAAATGGTGACCTTTCAAGTGTTTTGATGTCACCAGGCCACCGCCCAAAATCCACATAAGCACAGCCATTATTAGCTGGAAAAAGCATGCATTGTGAAGGAGTGTCACAAATGTTAACACTTCATTTCAGTCACTTGAAGGAAATGGTGTAAGAAGTGGAGGGCTTAAGTTACCTTTCACTTGTAGAAGGTGGCAGATTGTGGATCAGCAGTAGGGTGCATTGCATTGTGTGGCAGATTGTGGATCAGCCGTAGGGTGCATTGCATTGTATGGTAGATTGTGGATCAGCAGTAGGGTGCATTGCATTGTGTGGCAGATTGTGGATCAGCAGTATGGTGCATTGCATTGTGGGCAGATTGTGGATCAGCATTAGGGTGCATTGCATTGTGTGGCAGATTGTAGATCAGCAGTAAGGGTGCATTGCATTGTTTTGCAGATGGAAAGAAATCCATTTCTGCTACTGTTGCTACAGACAGGTTAATGCTTGCTTTATAGTCACTCTGATAGTGCAGTGCAGTGACATTTGACATCCTCATTAAACATCTTGGGTACACTCTTTTGGGATCTCTTTGACTTGCCATTGGTTCCGTAGACCATTTGTCCCTTTGGATGAGATGTTAAGCTGGTGTCCCATCTGCTTGAGTTGGTGGTAGTTCAGGTGGATATAAAAGATCTCACTGCATTTATAGAGAAGAACATTTGAATTTCCCCAGTGTCCTGGCCAAATTTTCACTAGCCATATAAATATTCCCTTGAGTGCCCCCCCCCCCCTACACTGACTTAATGGGACTAACCTGCTTAACAAAGGTAAAGTAAATAAATAAATAAATAAATAAATACTTGAATAATGTATGTCTTCCTTGCTGTCAGATATGGGGTTCAATGTATTAGTCATCCCTTTGTGAAAAAAGTTGGCAAAATTCCCTGACTCTGGAGTCAGGGAATTTCTAGATAAGACTTTTGTTGCAGTTCTTCTTGTAGCCTGCCATAGATTTAGTTAAACTCATGCTTTGGCTGAGGTACCAACATTTGTAATGTGTCTGTACTGGATGGCATGGCTTAGCCTCTTTTCCTTTAAGGATGAGCTGAGGTAGACCATACGGGATGCCTTCTTCAGAGTAGAAGTATTCTTTGAACTAGATACTTGGGTCTTCATTAAAGGCCTGAAAAATGGAGACAGCTGATAACCAAACTGTGTATTATGTTTCCAATTTCCTGTAACCCATATATGCTTGTCTACCATCCTGACAAGTAACAGTGCACTCAAATACAAGAGTGACTAACCATCAGTGGTCTTTCTTGGTTGTTGTGGAGGCAATCTTCAGAGGAAGTACTGAACTCCTGACTACTGAGAGAAAACTACACATAAGAGGCTTGTTCTCTGAATTAGTCTCAGCTTGGAGGACCAAGATACAGAGCCTGTGAATTCTGGATGTGGTCAGAAATGTCTGTGCCTCAGATCATACGTACATTACAAAGACCCCATAGATCATCTTCCTTCTTCAGAAATGGAAGAAATTCTCTTCCAGTTTGCTTTGTAATCCTGAAGAAGAAAAAGTTTTCTGTCCTATTATAGACCTCAGTGATTTCAAAAAGCACATCTAGTATTGCTGGTCTGTCAAACTCCGGATAGTGACTCACACCTAGTCCCGTCATCCTGTGGGACCTAATGATCCCTGTTTGTGTTGCATCATGAGTGCTGGAGGGATCAGTTGTAGAAGGATGAGAGTGAGCATCTGACACCAAATTGCTCATACTTGGGGGTGGGGTGGGGGTGTAGATCAGTTCACTGCATTAGCAGCTCCCACAGGAATGGAGATACATCTCCTACAGGAAGGACCCTGGTATATCCATACTGCATAGCCGTGTGCCCCTAAGCCAGTAGGTTGCACATGCATAGTGTCTTGCATGCAGGTCCTAAGCCAGTAGGTTGTACATGCATAGTGTCTTGCATGCAGGTCCTAAGCCAGTAGGTTGTACATGCATAGTGTCTTGCATGCAGCTCCTAAGCCAGTAGGTTGTACATGCATAGTGTCTTGCATGCAGCTCCTAAGCCAGTAGGTTGTACATGTATAGTGTCTTGCATGCAGCTCCTAAGCCAGTAGGTCGTACATGCATAGTGTCTTGCTTGCAGATCCTAAGCCAGTAGGCTGTACATGCATAGTGTCTTGCATGCAGCTCCTAAGCCAGTAGGTTGTACATACACAGTGTCTCAGTGTCTTGCATGCAGCTCCTGAGAACAGTTTGTATGGAATGTGTAAGCTGCCAGGGGAATATGATAGGACACTGCTAGCGCTGCTAAGCTGGCCCAGTCCCTAGCACTTGACTGTTGCATCTGCTGGGGAAGTTTTATACTGAAAGGCTCATACCAAGAATGAATGGATCCTTTGGGTGCAGGAGACCCATTGTGCTGATCCTGCATACCCACTTAAAAAAAAAAAAATCTCGATGGTGACTTACCAGGGTGCCACAGCCCTCCATTCACAGGGTGCCTAGATGGTATCCCTCATTGTGACAGGTGCTTTCTACTATGTCATCATCATATGTCCTCTCCTGGTCTGTCTTTGCACCAAAAGTGCTTTCCAAAGTCCTGATACAGCTATGGTGACAGAGGTCTTAAAAGACTAGCAGCTTCTGGCATCCTTCTGTCTGCACAACTGACTTCTGTTGTTACCCCTTCTATGGTGTCCTGGGTATCTGCACCTGGTTTAAACTTTCCTTAGTTGCAGGCCCTTGATGTCATAATAAACTGTGAAAACTTTTCTCTTAGGTTAGAGCTGTATGCTCTTTAGTATTCATAGGTTCATAGGTTCATACTAGGCTATCTGCCCTTGGGCATTTATAAGCCTAGCCAGAGTGTGTTTGGCTTTCGCCACCCATTTTAAATTAATTTTGCTATGCCCTATTTCGAAGTTAGTATACTGTGCCTCTGTCTAACAGTGACACAGAAGTGATACCCGGTGTAAACCTACGATCTCCCATTCACTCATCAAGATTCCTCTTGAAGAGAGTCAATGAGGGACTCTGCCTAACCTGGACTGGGATTTTATTCCATTGTGAAGGGAGCCTCTGGGTTATGAATCTGTCCCCCCAGCATGTCCTATTTATTTCAGTGCTGAGGTTCAAGTCTCTCGAGCGCGTAGCTCGATGGGATTTGGATTTTCTGAGGTGCAGCATGTCCGTTAATTCCGGGTTGGCCATGGCTTTATACGTCAGGCACAGATCGCCTCTGAGCAGGCGGTATGCCACTGAGTAGAGCTGGAGTTTCTTTAACCAGGCAGCATATGGCATCTGTTTGAGCCCTTTGATCCTCTTGGTGAGGTACTTTTGGGGTCTTTCCAGTTGCTGCAGGTGTCTGGTAAGGTACATCCCAAAAGGGGCATTGTACTCAATTATGAGCCTGATGAGGGATGAGTAAAGAGGCACGATGACCTCCCCTGATCTAGATGTGAATCCCTTCATGATTAGGTGGGCTATATAAAATGTTTTTCTACCCACTTTGGCCACGTGGTTGTCAAATGAGAGATTGCTATCAACTTGGGTCCCCAAGTCCCTAATTACTTCTTCTGTACTTAATGGATTACCACCTATGTGGTAATTTGTGGGCACTTTGTTTTTGCCAAAGGGGATGACTATACACTTTTTGGCGTTTAGCTTGAGGCCATGGCTCTGGCACCAGTTGTCTTCTTCTATGAGGCCCTTTTGGGGGATGCTTGTGTCGGCTGGAGAGTCGATTATGGCACCCAGTTTGCAGTCATCTGCGAACTTGGTCAGCCACAGTCCTTCTGTGTTGGCCTGTACCTCCGAGAAACATATACCGAACAAGAGAGATCCCAGGACTGAGCCTTGTGGGACACCACTTGTAACTGGTTTGGAGTCTGACATGGCTCCAGCAATTCTAACCATGTGGATTCTGTCCTTGAGCCAGTTTGCAACCCATTTAGTGATATAGGGGTTTATATTTAAGCTGTTGAGCTTATCTATAATGCCCAAGTGGGGTATTGTATCAAAGGCTTTTGCGAGGTCCAGGTAGGCTGTGTGGACCACCTTCCTCTCGTCAATGGCCTTGGTGACTGTTTCAAAGAAATCAACCAGGTTTAAGAGGCAGGATCTGCCCTTAACAAAGCCGAACTGGGTAGGATCCAGTGTCTGTAGGTCCCCAATATCTTTATTTATGAGGTCCATGATGATCCTTTCCATAGCTTTGCAGACCAAGCTAGTCAGGCTTATGGGGCGATAGTTTCCAGGATCCGTTGAGGCACCACCTTTGTGGAGAGGGACCACTGTTGCTGTACACCACTCTTTGGGTACATATCCTGTAGTAAGGCTGAGATTGAACAGTAGTTTTATGTTTGGGTTTAGCTCTTCTTGGAGTTCATGTAGGATGCAGCCTGGGACACCGTCTGGTCCCATTGATGCTGTGTTTTTTTGCTTTGGAGAGGGCAGCTCTTACCTGTGCAGCTGAGATGTCAGGGGGGCAGCACTCTGCTGGGATAGATATTTGCCCTTTTGGTGGGGGGGAGAGTTTGCGCTGAACCTGTTGGCTAGGATGTTGGCAATGTCTGTGGGTTTGGCGTATTTTTTGTCATTTTGGATTAATTCTGAGCATATCTGGGAATTCCCACCCAGGTTCCTAACATAACTAAAGAAAGCCTTGTGATTATCTTTAGTGTCCTGTGCAATTTTTCTCTCAAAGCTGACCTTAGACGATTTTATGAGTGCCCATAGTTTTTTGCTAATACTGATCAGAGATGCCTTCCCTTTTTGGGATTTTGCTGTATCATGTAGTAGCTTCCTCCTTCTATTGTATAGTTTGTTTATGGCTGGGGTCCACCAGACAGGATGTCTGCCTTTGGAGGATTGGGTCTTGGTTTTATTTGGGATTGCATGATCCATGCATTCCTGAAGGTGTTCATAGAATGCATTTATAAAGGATTCTGCGGTCTGGGCTGTATTTTCCACAGGCCCGGGGGCTTTGAAGGATTCCTCCTCGGTTTTGAGGAGTGTGAAATTTGCTTTAGAGAAGTTTTTCACTGTGGTTTTCAGGGCAGGGGGTGGAGTCGGGATGTGAATATCCAGTGAGATTAGTTTATGGTCTGATCTTACCAGTGAGGGATACACTTCTGGTCTGGAGCATGTAGTCCCCATGTTGGTGATGAGCAGGTCCAGTATGTTTTCCCCTCTTGTGGGAGTGGTAACAAGTTGTTCCATAGCATTTGAGTTTATAAATTCTAGGAACCTTTGGGCTAGGGTGTTGGAGCTAGAGTAATGCTCCCAGTCTATGTTTGGGTAGTTGAAGTCACCCAATATAATGATGTTTGGAGAGACCTTCATATTTTCCAGTGTTCTCAGGAAGGCCGAGTGGGGTTCCTGGGTATGGGGGGGTGGTCTGTAGCAGGAAACTGGAAGGCAGTTTTACCCACTGTTAGTTGCACATGGATAGTCTCTGATGCTTCGTGCTGTGCCACCAACCTGGAGGTGTGGGTATCTTTGACAAATATTGATACTCCACCTCCTTTTGTGGTTCGGTCCAAGTTTTGAGGCTGAAAAGCATGGTATGAGGTATAACTTGGTAGTGCTGGGGTGCTCTCAGGAGCCTTGAACCAGGTTTCTGTTACTGCACAGATATCGATGTTCTCCATGCTAAGGAGAGTTTCGAGTGCGTGCATCTTGAGGTTTAGACTTCTGGCATTGAGTAGCATTACTCTTAGTTTTTTATCCCTTGTGATACCTAGGGAGGTGGGTTTGTCTTTTGAGCCTTGCCTAAAAAAGGCACTATGGGGGTAGCAAGAGTCTTTGCCAATATCTAAAACCTAGTGGTGACAGGTGCAAGCCGTCCCTAGCGAAGCATCGTGGCTTGTCGAGCATGTCATCCCAGGCTGACAGGCATTGGATTCCCTTTGAATGACACCAATACTTCAGCCAATTGTTGAAATTGATCATCTTGTGACATCATTCTTGGTGAGGGTAAGATGCTACTCAAGGTCAGGGTCATACCGGCCTGGGCTACATGCTCAGAGAGCTCCTCTCTTAGTCGTTCTTACCCAATGAGAAAGCCCAGGTGGTCATTATCCTGGCAGCTTGAGTGAGGATGAACAGGTGAGTTAAAGCTCAACCTTTTCTTCATCTTTTGTCAGTTTAAAAAGCTGCTACAATGAATCACAGCAGGGCATAAGGCAGCCAGAACCTTCTTTGTCTGTATTCACTCATCTGCAGAACAGGGTGTTTTTTGAGTGCCATGAGGTTTAAGTTGCTGTAGAGTTATCTTGCCATCACAGATGTTATAGTGGTGTCAAACTCATCTCTTACATTCTACAGTTGGCTTTTTGTGGCAGTCTCACTCTGAGGTTACTTTTCCCTCATCTGATCCCACTGCACAACTTTATAATCAGTGTTTCACAGGTGCAGTGGAGACCTCAATCAATGGTGCAGAACAACTGGATCACCAGGAGAAGGGGTTACTCATAAAGCCACTCATGTTGAGGATGGCATTTCTTACTGTAAACATTCTGGAAGGGTAGTTGAAGGCAGAACCCCTTCTGCTTTGTTCATTTAATCAGACTGTCATGGCATGTGATCATGTGATCATGTAGGGGAGCAGGCATTTATTGCCCATGTGGGCTGCGGTTGAGGGCATCTTTCTCACAGTTATTTACACCCAGGGTCAAGTGAATTCACTGGCAGACTTTCTCAGGTGCAGCACAAGCCTTTCTTGGAAAACCTGTGTTGTCAGGATGGGGCACTCTGAAGATCAGTCATATCAACACACTCAAAAACTTGATTATCTCCAGTTCTGCTTAGTTCAGCAGGGTAAGGGGGGAATGGCAGGGGACGTGACCCTTTTTCAGTGACAGAAAGATTATTTTACATCTGTTGACCATTTTCATTGATTCCATGCCTGCTGGTTGCAGAGAACAGTAAAGTTTCAAGGCCTGAGGTCCCTGGCCGTACAGTAACCTACCATTTTGGTACACCATAAGCTTGCGGATGGCAGAATTGTGGGCAAACACCAGTTTGTCAAGAACTGTTTACGTAGTTTTTGCATCCTCACTCATCCTTAAATAAACCTTGTCTTGTTATGTGAGGTGAACCTTAAGAATGGCAGGCTTGCCTATGCCCCTTCAAACCAAGTGGCTTATCAGAACTGGAGGTCATCTCCTGGACGTGCTGTTTTTTGATGACCATTACTTCTGCCTTTGGGATTCAGTGTTGCAGGCTTCTGTTGGTAAGAAACCCTGTTTGACTTTTCTTAAGTATCAGATTTTCCTCAAGACTAAGCAATATTTCCTTCTGAAACTGTTCTCAGGACCGTACTTACACCAGTCATTCACTTCTGTCTTTTAATCTACTGGTATAGAACACAAGGGAGAAAGCATATTCATAGCCCTGATGCACACACCTGAAATGAAAATCCTGCATGAGTTCACAAAATGGTCCAGTTATTCATGTGCTTTACTTCAGATAAGGAGGAACAAACTATATCTAAACAAATTTATGAATAACTGGCTGCACGATTCTTTGCTGTTAGGCCTTTTGTTTGAGTGCATAAAGGCCAGTCTGCATGTTTCAAGATTGTGTCCATTGCAGGCATTTGGGCACATGGTGCTCAGCTTACACTTTTACCAAGCATTTATTGCTTAGATCATGACTTCAAGTTGAGTCTTGTTTGACACCTCAGTACTTGAGAGCTATGTCATTTGAGCTCTTGTGCAGAAGGTCTTCATAGTCAGTTCCTTCAGATATGCAAGTTCTTTTCATACAAGTTGAGCTATGAGAAGGCACCCCGTGGTGGGTTTTCATTACTGTCTTGCTACTCCCTACGACAGTGATGCCACCATGGACTGCTGGAAGTCTTGGGTTCAAATCCTAAATGTGGACTAATGTTTTCCTTTGTCTTCTATGATTCTAAGATTCTAACAAAGCCTGAGCAGAAGGTTTTCTCTACACGTGTGAGTGTGTGTGTGTGTGTGTGTGTGTGTGTGTGTGTGTGTGTGTGTGTGTGTGTCGGTAATTAGGTTGTTACAGCTAATTAAAGGAAATCTGACATATTTTAGTGCTTAGCTTGTGCTGACAGTTGAAACACAAACATATGCTTGTAAATTGGTCCATGTACATGCTAATATATTTTTTTATTTCACCATTATCTATTTTGCAGGTCAGTTATTTTGAA
Source organism: Protopterus annectens (assembly GCF_019279795.1). Lineage (NCBI taxonomy): Eukaryota > Metazoa > Chordata > Ceratodontiformes > Protopteridae > Protopterus > Protopterus annectens. The sequence continues at coordinate 1,843,469,079 of NC_056741.1, forward strand.
CTTGTAAATGTAGATCACTAGCACCCTGGCAGACACCACTCCATCGCACTGTTTAGTTGGCCAAAAATTCCACCTTTTGTTTAATACATCCAAATTTTATTTTTACCTGCTGTTCTTTACCTAGAAGAACTCACTTACCGGATCCATTTTCTTTCTATTCACTTTTTTTTTTTTTTTTTTTTTTTTTTTTTTTTTTTGTGACTGCTGCCCTCTAGTGGAGATCGACATTGAATGATGCCAGAGAAAATGCATGCTTAACTGGTAACTGGCAATTACTGGAACAAAATGCCAGCATTTTCTTCATAACCTTCCATGTAGAGCTGCATGTGGGATTAATCCCCATCCCCCTCAAAAAAAAAAAAAAAAAAATATATATATATATATATATATATGTGTGTGTGTGTGTATTTTTTAGACTGCTGTAATTTTCATGGCTTTTAATATGGAAAATAGAAGAGTATGTATTGCTTTGTACTGCTATGAGTAACTTGGATCTGATAAAGTTTGACAAGAGGAAAAGTGCTCATTTCTGGTTGTAATAACGATGGTTTAAACAAGAAATACCATATACTGAATCCTGTTTTCTTATTTTTAAGAAGAATGCAAAGGTATCTTACATAGGGGATTTTGACAGCAGTCTGTTTTAATAATGCATATGCCACTGTCAAGAGTAATTATTCTTTGCTAACTAGTTTTCCTTTTTTCTTTTGTTCTTTCTTAAGGAAAATATGGAGTAGGTCAAGTTGTGTATGTGTGTAAATGTATGTGTGTGTGTGTATATATATATATATATATATATATATATATATATGTATATATATATATATATATGTGTGTATATATATATATATATATATATATATATACAGTGCACTCACAAATACATAGACATATATATAGGTTAGTACTAAGCTAACTGCCCTTGTGAGCCATTTTCAGCCTAGCCAATTATCCCTTGTGAGACTCAAACCCTGCACCTTGTGTTTGTAAGGCAAAAACCTTAACTATTAGGCCACCCTCCCAACCCATAAATGCAGCAACCAGAATCTGCAACACAGCCTGACTCCTGTGAGACTTACTAACCCTTTTAACTGCTTAAAGGTGGCTTCAGCACTTTGATTGACAGGTCCTGTACTCATCCTGAAAGAAAAAAAAGTCCCGCTGTCAGTCTCAAACTCAGGACCCTGGTAACACTAGTCTCTATGACCTACCACTAAGCCATGACTTTCATAAATAAAATCCCACTGTCAGTACAAAACCCAGGACCTTGGAAACAGTAGTCTGTATGACCTACCACTAAGCCATGACTCTTATATATATATATATATATATATATATATTTTTTTTTTTTCTTATATGTGTGTATGTATATAATCAGCACATAATAACTCTTGGTACATTTACTATCCTCAAGTCTCACACTTAAGGAAACAAAACAACAGGAAAACTGACACTCATGTAGATAGCTGTGCAGTGTACTTTCACATAACTGCCATAAAAGTACAAACAACTGCTGTATGTGTGTAATTTTCAGTGACTTTTTTCATGTTTGAGAACAACAAAACTGAATTAAATTCAGTCTACCTTTGGAAAACATTATTTAAGCAATACTGTCTTCAGTTGGGTTCGAATCTGTTCTCATAAACATTATACCATGTAGAAGATGTCTGGATTTCAAAATATTGTTTTTTTGTTTGTTTGTTTAATAAATTTAAAGTTTATTTACAGTACACAGCAAAAGCGAGGTGATGCTGAAGATGTATGCTTTAGCTGAAGCTGGGATGGTTTTCTTCAAGTCATACTGAGACATCTCGCTGAGTGTCTGACTCCTCCATCGATTCTTAATGTTTTGCTCCTTCGTATTGCATACAATCTTAGATTGTTTAGAGTATTACACTAGATTTATCTTGATTTTACAGCGTGCATCTAGCATCCTTGCTCAATACTAATGCATTGCATTGATTTAAGAGTGTCAGAGAGAACTAAGGAATAACTGTGTTCATTTAACTCAACGAACGTCCAAGAAATGTTGGTTGTACAGCACAATTATCTATCAACTGCCAGAGGACAGTTCTGAAAACTGAAACATTTTACTCAGCAGTCTCTTGGCAGAAAATCTGCATTTTATTCATATCAGGTTTTCTAACTGGTAAACTCACCTTGGTAGGTCCATTAATTCATCCTGAGAGGGGACCATATTATCTATAAAATCTTACAGCTCACATGAAAAACTGTCCAGTTAATAGTTAAGAGGAGTGCAGTAAAAAGGGAAAGAATTTTGTTTCAGTTAATGACAGGTGTGCAGAGTTTGTACCACACACTGATGTAACATGCTAAGCCAGTTAGCGAAGTAAGACCTCATTACATATAGAAACACCAGAATTATCAGCCCATCCATACACAGAATTTAGTGTAGATTTCTATGATGCAGTCTACAGATGAGCTTTTGCTAGTTATAATGATAGACTACTGTAGCTTTCTAGGTGTTTACATATCTGTTAGTACACTCCTCCAAGGCAACAAACAAGTATGTTGTCTACCATTCCTGAAATGTTATGAACTGATAATGACTACCGTTCAAGCAGCCAGGAGTTTTCAGGTTTCCTCATGATCTAGAATTCAAGCATAGAAAAGTTAACACTTTTATGGCTACAGGCCAGTGGAAATATTGAAAGACTTATGAATGCTTTCTAGAAAGTTAGAACTTCCTGAAAAAAGCATGCCATAAAAGCAGTATATATAAATCTTAACATACTAAAGGGCAACTCTACCTTCAGTAGGATTTCATTTGAACCTACAAACAAAAAATGTGATCAGTAAATCAGAACTTCATTTTTGTCAGCTCTTCTCAGTACATAGGATTTGCATTTTTAAGTTTGTTGGGGAAGGTGGCCTAATGGTTAAGGTGTTTGCCTTACAAACAGAAGGTGCGGGGTTTGAGTCTCACAAGGGATAATTGGCTAGGGTTAAAATGCCCTCACAAGGGCAGTTAGCTTAGTACTAATCTATGAACCTAAAAGTTTCCTCTATTGTCCAGAATTTCTTTCAAATTCTGTTTCCTTTGTCTTGACTCTTATCTGCATCAAATCATGTCTGAAATGAACCTTTCTCCTTATTCTGTTCACTACTTTTATTGGTGCATTTCACATACTTTATTCCTTATCTCACATTTAGAAGTGGTGAGTTCATGTTTCCTTATTGTATAGTACTTTACCTTAATATTGTCTTGCCCTTTGCCTTACTTGACCTGGAAATAACCTCATTTTCCATATTTACTCTCTCAGTGTCTATGATTTGACATTCTCAATCATTCATACCTACTTTCTTGCCCATTTCCTTACGTGGCTATATAATGGATATCCATTGTTTTCAAGATATACTGTTTGTTTTATATAAAGGAAGTTAAAAGGACATTAACTAAAAGTATGCATTTTTTCACAGACTTGATAAGTATTTATTTTTATTTATTTTATTTTATTTTTTGTTTACCGGGAGGGTCCGACTGGACACAGGTCCATTTTCAGCGGAGGCCCGGGGAAAAAAGCTCCATGTTACAATAATAGATTAATACAATACAAAGCAATCAATGAAATTTAAAGTAGGACAGAGGAACATTACATGGCATGTGATAACTATAGTAGAATGTACAATTAGTATAGGCGAGGAGAGATTAACCCCCTCCCCTACATTTGTTTTTCACTTCACATTCACAAAAACATTAATACAATTTTTTTTTTTTTATCCCTTCACATTCACAAAAACATTAATAAATTTACAGTCACAATACATTTATGCTTTAGTATAACTGAGAAGTAAATAAATACCCATAGTGGCATAACTAAAATATACGTATAGGTAGGATGAGAGTAAGAGGAGCTCTGTTAGGTATTATATTATTCTTAGATACAGATTAGAGCATTTATCAGGTAAGGAATATAATACAGAACAGTACCAGTGTTGGTTTGTTTTCTGCTGTTAGATTGGTGATATGCTTGGATGAATATGCAAGGATATCAGTAGAGCTAAGTAAGGGAAATGTTATAATGTAGCAGAATTTTTGCAACTGAGCATAGTTATTGTATCTGTGGTGTGTAGCAAGAGTAGAGCCAATTATTAGAATAATAGGATTTCAAGAGGTGTTTGAAATGGGTGCTAGAAGTAATGCTAGTTATATTGTTTGGGAGTGAGTTCCAGGTTTGTGCTGTTGTGCAGGCAAAAAGAGATTTACCTGCTTCATTTTTATGTCTTATTACTTGAATGAGATTTTGGTTGGTAGATCTCAGGACTCTAGTGGTGGTGTAGGGCTGGATATTAATGTGTCTGGATATTAAAGTAACTTTTCCATAGTGTCTGAGGACAGGAGCCAAGTGTAAGGTTGTTTTACAAATACATTTATAAGTAATACTCCCTGAAAACCTCATGACAGATGGCAAAACTGCTTTAAAAAGAGCTGCATTTATATATCAGTAGCAAAAATAACCAAAAGCAGGCAATAATTTGCAGACTGACCTATGGAAAATGGTTAGTGGCAAAGGGGTAAAGCAGACCAATGCCATGCGCTGTCTTTTGTCCAGTGAAGTTAACATATAACTATTTAAATGTTAATACAGGAGAAGCTATACTGTGCCCAGCAGTGAAGTTAAATTTATGTAATGACAACAGACTGTGGGAATAAAATACTTAGATCAGCTACTAAATTTCCTTGCAGATTTCCTGATCTTACTTTTATCATAAAATACATTGTGGACTGCTACATGGTTATCTGTATGCAGTGGCCTTAGCTCATTAATATTCCCAGGTTTGGTTTCTGAAGTATAGACTGGAGAAAAGCTTTTTTTTTTAATTTCTGGGAGCACAGGATCTGCAGCCATCTTCACTATATCAGGTTGCAACATAAATATTCCTGTAACTTTATGGGATAAAATTCTCATTAAAACAAATTACACAAAGTGTTGTACAAATTAGTCAAAGAACAGGCAAATGTATCAAAAAAAAAAAAAAAAAAACCTTTTTGAAAAGTCATGAGTAGTGGCAGAATTAATGCAAATGTTATCATCTACTACCAGTCCCTTAAGGAATAGAGAATACCTTCTCAAAAGGGAATTTGCACAGAACCTAAGTCACTTTTTTTCAATTACAATGATAATAAAATGCAAGGCAGCATTCAATTCTGAGCTCTTCCATCCTTTTATCAGTTTGGGAGGGGATCTTAATAACTACCACAAAAGATTTAGAACAACACTATCTTCAATATCCAGAGATGGTCAATGTAATGCAGAGGTAATATTCACAAGAAGAGAAGATGCTGAAACTTATTCTAGAACTGAATTAGCATTCACAGTTTAGGACTACTCAACAATCTGACATTTCCTGTAAATATTTCCAAGGTATATTGCTGTACATGGTTATCCATGTATAATAGTAGCCTTAGTTCTAGTAGCAATGTTATTTTTTTCATATATACTGTCATGGTACACTGGTCACAGATTTAAACACTACATAAATCTAAGTAAACTATACCAGCATTCCACACAATTAATTATAATTGAGGCAAATTTGCCTAACACTAATTCAGACTTTATTCTAGATTTGGCATCGACAAGAATTTTATTTATTTATTTATATATGTATGTATTTATGTACTTATTTATCCATCCATCCTTTGATATAGTTATTGACTAGCTTTCAAATAAACTGACGATGCCCTACTATGTGACCCTTCTATATTCAGCTTTTTCAGACCATTTAAGTAGGGCACAGTCAGCTCATTTGGAACATTATTACTTTCATAAAGTAGCAAGTCATGAAAGAAAAATATATATACTTTTTAACTTAACAAATAATTTATGTCAAAATACTGCTTTTACATCTGATTCAAGTCACTAGCTTCTGTTTATGTTCAATGTCCAATTTGTTTTCAGTGACTCCACATAATAGGGGAGGGTAGCAGTAAGTACCTTAAAACTGTAAAACAGATAAATGTTGATAGTGGTTCCGAGAACTCTCTTGGAGCTGGTATCAGGGACTTGCATCAGTCCATTGGTTCTGCCCATAGTATCTGGATCAGGTCCATCTCTCTGACAGCAATCTCATCAGTAACCAGGTCACTTAGACCTATCTGTGAAATTCTTTTGAAACTCTTCAATCTCATTATAACTCTTTGTTACATTTCATTGAGGAAGTCATCTCCTTGATCATCGTATGCTAATCAACATCCAAGAAATCTCATTTTAAAAAGCATCTTTTTCAGAGGGCATACCACACACTCCCTACCCTGAGATCGCACAATCACAGGGAAAGGAACACATGTGGAACCTTGTTTAAAGGACTCATCATTCATACCTGAATTGAATTGAATATACCCTTCCGCTTATGTGGCATGGATAATAGCTGAAAAGGGTCAAGGATCAGCTCACTTACCTGTTTAACAAATTATAAACATATATGAATATTGCACGTTGATGACCTCATATTTACCTGCAGTCCTACTGACATCACATACTTCAGCTAGTAAATGTTTATTGTGACTAGTACGCTGGTTAGATACTGGTTAGCAAGTTCATTAAATTCATGACATCTTTTAAAGGTGAGTCATCCAAGATGAAATTTGCTGTGTATTTTTTTTTTCCTTGTGTTGTTAGCATTGAGGGGGCAGTAATTTCCTTCAGTCATTCTTCTACCAAAGATGTAATTACATACTGAAAAAAAGATAAGTGAAGATTTTTCATTTCTTGATCTGTTTTTAACATTCAACATCTGGTTAAACTAAGGTCTTTATGCCTAAATTACTAATTCTAGTACATAGTTGCTCTGCATTTTGCCATTTAAGTGAAAAGAGCATCGGTTTTAAACCCTATTTTCATTCGTATGCGCTGAATGTGTCAGGCTAGTTCAAGACCAGTGTTTGCATTAAGGCAGTTCCAGGTCAGTCAGGTCAGAGCTAAAGGCCTAAGATTTCCCAAGCTGTTATTTGCTATGTGCTTTTAAATTACTGCAGCTTTTTAATAGTTCCATTTTATATAAAAAGAAAGGTAAGTGTTTTTATTTCTTGATCTGTTTTTAAATTCATTTCAGCTTTTTCTGCTTCAGCGAAGCTCTTTAAGTCTGTGTTAGTAATTCCAATCCATTGTTGCACTGCATTTTGTTATTTAAGTGGGCAAACTGCTGGTATTACACCCTAGATGCATTCTTTTGTACTGAGTGTTTGCCAGGCAACTTCAGGACCAGTCAGATAAAGATGCTACTAGAGTCCAAACAAACTAAAACTCTGCATTTATTAAAATGTAAAACTCACACAAAGTACACACGTTAACCGCTTTCATTCCTGTTAATTTTGTGACTTCATCAGAACAAAACATTAAGCCAACAATCCAAATGTAAATGTTTTACACTGTCATGTGTTAAATCAATCAAAATCATTCTTACACTAAAAAAATTAAACAAATTTTCAGGTACTAAAATGGCTTAACACTCATATTTACTTTCAAAATAATGCTTTTTTTTAATCTAAAACTTTTAATTTTAAAATGCTTACAATAGAAACCTGATTGTTCAAACCTAGTGGTCTCTCTGCATTGAATCTTAGCTTCCACCGAAGTTCATGTGTCTCTAACTGCTCTTCCCAGGGTCCACCCCTTGGTTTAACCTCAACCCTTTCAATTACTGAAAATAAAAAAATCATGTTCATGATTTCGATTAATATGTTTGTATAGTGCATTTTTATTATTTCTCAAAATATCCATAATGTGTTCATAAATTCTCTCTCAAAGAGCCCTAATTGTCTTCTCAATATAATAAGTAAGACATGTCTGGCAGCAAGCAATATAGACCACCCCCTTTGCACCGCAGTTATAGTAACACTTTAAAATATAAGCTGATAGCCACATATGCAAGTAGTATCTTGTTACTGGGATCTGTGTTTGGCCATTGAAAGCACAAATCCTCAAATGGCTAAATATCATACATAAAACAGCGATACAGAAAATTAACAAACATGTGTAACTTCGAAAATAAATTAATTGCATGGCCATAGCTGGCCAACATGACAAAAGTAACCAACCAAGGTGGGGGGGGGCATCACCCACCCAGACCCCCCCCAACTATATATATCAACACTGAGATTGCACTACAGTGGGGAACACGGCAAATTTAAAAAAGTTTCCTTCACTTACCTTATGCCTCACGTTACTTCCTGGTTGTTGGCCAACTATAGCCATTCGAGTACGATATTTAGCCATTCAAGAGTTTGTGCTTTCAATAGCCAAACATAGACCCTTGTTACTGTATATATTTATGTCGTTTATGCATTACACTTAAATATCTCTTTAGTTGACCATGAAAAATTATTTTTTTGAGAAGAACTTTCTATATCTTTTTTTATATTTATTTATATTTTCTGTATGCAAACTTGAGCTTTCACCAAAGGCTAAATGTGTGGCACCACTATTGTTAAAAACATCACAGCTTTGACTAATAATCTTCTAAATCTGCTAACTCTGTACACTATATATCATAGTCATTGTCCTCGTATAGTTAGGTATAACACTGGTGTTAACTCTCTTTAAAGGTTTACTTTGTGCTAACAAGGGGACAGGAAAACCACCCGTTTGCTTAGTCAGTCTTTCCATCTGTATTGCATCAATTAATATTTCTGAATAACCCTAAGAACCTTTAGAAATTTCTCTAAGACAAGCAACCTACTCCTTAGCGAGACACTAGCAAGCTCCAAGTCCCCACCAAACGCAGTTAATTCTGATGAATACATGGAAATGTACACCAGTACACTATACTAGCATGTAAGCAGTTACACAGATGCAGGTGTACCCTGTAGGAGCAAGCACAGGGTAAACGCCAGCAAACAAATTCATATGATTTACAGTAAAAGAAAATTTTTAATAAAAGTAAGAAGAATAATTCCCTGAATGTTAGAGCACTTTTTACTGAAATAAACAAACAACTCAGGAGCTTAATAAAATCCACCAAAGCCAAGTTTGAGGGTACAGTAGATATCAAGGCAAAGACAATCACAGGGTCTTTTTTAATTATGTTCATAATCTCAAAAGAACAATACAGCAATGATGTTACCTATACTGAGGCTGAAGATATAGTGAACCTACTGGTCAATAAATTCAGCTCTGACTTTACCCTTTCTCCCTTCCATCTGTCCCTCAAGATATACCTGAAACAGTCTTGTGTGACAGCTGGAGGCAACCAAAGTCCTAAAAGTTCTATCAAAACTAAAAATGTTGTATAGATGGGTCCTGACAATATCCCTGGATGCATCTTAAATAGCATGAAGCACAATTTAGTCAGCCCCTAACAACACTATTAAATCTCAGCCTCCATTCAGGTTTTGTGCCAAGTGAATGGAGAACAGCTGCAGAGGGACCTTTCATGGACCCAGGAAATTACAAACACTTAAGTCTGAACAACCTCATACTCAAAGCCATGGAAAGACTTATTATGGAACTAAGAAATAAGGACATAGGGAACCTCCAAATGCTGGACTTATCTCAGTTTGGATTTGTTACGAGCAGGTCATGCTTACTCAGCCTGGTGGACTTTTTTGAAAAGAATATGATGAAGGTAAAAGGGTCACAGCACATACCATGACCTGGCCAAAGCTTTTGACACATTCCCCAAATCAGGCATAGTAGAAAAGCTAAATAAACTCAGAGTAAACCCATATGTCACCTGTTGGATTGCCAACTGGATCACAGACAGGATGCAGGAAGTCAAAATAGGGGACTTTACCACCACATAGACACCAATCACCAGTGGAATCCCCTAGGATTCTGACCTGGAACCTCTCCTCTTTGGCATCAAAGAGTTCTTACTGATTAAGTTTGCAGATGACTGCAAGCTTGGAGCAGGCATCGAATCCCTAAATGGCTTAGCCATCCTGCAAGAAGGTTTGTCCCAGAGAAATAACTGGAGTCAAAATTATGTACTGAAATTAAATGCCAAAAAATGCATTATCATATCCTTTAGGAAATCATCTACCCAGGGAACTGCCACATTGACAGTATGTCCCCAAGAGTTAACCCAGTTGTTTGGGCATTGGGAACATGTGGTGATATTGACCTAACATTCAACCAAAATGTGTCTATTGTTATAAGAAAGTCCTTCTGTGTTGCACATGAACAAAGGGATTGTGTCTAGATGTAGGAGTGTCATTGTCCGCCTGTACTTAGCCCTGTCATTAAATATAATGCCCCCTTTGGCATGTATGTGTACAGACACATACAACAACTGAAACACCCACAAGGACATTACTAAAGGGATACAGTGCCTAAAGAACTTGTTTTATATAAACCAACTTAAAGCCTTGTCACTATACCCGGTTTCCTACAAACTGCTAAGAAGTGACCTGTGACTGACATACAAAGCATTTTCTGACCCAATACTGATGGATTTATTGCATCTTAAAGAATTAAAACACTTGTTAGAAACATTCAACACTGCAAACTATGCTGTCATTAATAGCAAGCATAAACAAGTGAACACAGCAATGAATATGTTGTAAATAATAAACAGTAGTATGAAAAGTTGCGCTGGCTTATTGTTGAAATTAAAGCATATCTCAGGTTATACATCAAAAATGTATTTAAAGTTTTCCTGTATTTGCCCATTCAAATGCACCTGATTGACTTGGGTGCTCCTGGCAAGAAACTGAGCACTATGTTTAAAAAGAAATAAAAATCATGGTACTGCTGAACTGGTTAACCTATGCAAATTATAGGTCCAGGTTCATTAACACCTACACTAAGTGTTCACGATCTGTATTCGAGAACATCATTACCACATTTTTTGTGCCTTCTCCTCAGTCAGAAAGATTACACTGTGTACATGTAGTCCACACTTTGCGGTAACCTTTATAAATCCCCCTTGATATTTAAAACTTCAAGAAAATCAGTAGGGAAATTAAAATTAGAAAGAACGTGTGAGTTATGCTTGTGTTATCTGTTCACACAGAACAGTGAATAATGAATCCCAAGGACAGAATAAGTAGCTACAAGCTCCCAAAGGTGTCTAGCAAAGTTTGGTGATAGCCATAACAGGAAATGCAGATTAGGAGTAAAGCGATGGTCTGAAACTGCATTTGCCGAATATTGCAAATAAATGATTCAGTAACAGACAAATCTCTTTGTACATCTCCTTGTACATCCCACCAAGGGAAGAATGCCCGTACACCATTTCTCTCAATAAAGACATCCATAAGGTCACCCCATCTCAGTGGTAAGAAGATATCCATGTTATATGATTTGACTGGTAAAGAGGTATTTCCTTTCACTGACTCCTCTCTTTACATATGTATTTTGTCAAATTGTCTGAAAATTGAATATTTCACAAGTGGTTTTATGGACATTAAAATTATTACTGCTCAAAGTGGGCTGAAACATCCCATGGAGGTGCCATCTAAACAAAACTCTGGGAATGGGAAGTGTACCTGCCTTTACAAACTGTAGTGTATACAGTCAGAAGCCCCATAAATGTCAAAATAGCCTCTTATATGTGTTATTGTTAAGTGTTATATCCCACAAGGAACCTAAAGTGCCAGTCTGTGTCTGACTCACTTTGTATGGTGCCAGTAATGAACCCCCCCCCCCGAGGTGGTAACAATTAACTTAAGAACTTCTTTGTGTCTGATCCCATGGCTTCCCTGATTGATTTGATATGGTGGTTCTGTGCTTTTGGATGATGATTTGTGGCAGCACTGTCTTAGTTCTTCTCCCACGTTGCCACATTCACTTTCTTCACTTTATGACTATGTGAGCAGTGTATAGTTTAAATGCTGAGTTCCACTGTGACCTTGTTTCATGTATGTGAACCTAGATATTGGTGAATCTGGCATTTTAGGTGACAGGTTCAGAATGTTGGAAAGGGCTATGAACTAGAAATGGTATTCTTTTTTAAAAATATAGGTGACCTGCTCATTACATGCTTTGCTAGTACTAGGCCAGACTGTTTGTACCTTGTAGTTTAAATATTATAAAGGCAATTTAAGTTAGGGATCCAGGTGTTATAATCATCGCCCATTTAAAAACCTTTAAAACCTGTAAAAGTGAGGCATATAAGGGAGATGCATAGCCAGTCAGGGAGGGTGGTACAACCATTACAGTCTTTTCCAGACATCATTGTTGATAACCATAGAAATAAGGGCTAATTGTATGTCCCTTTGATGGTACTTGTTTTTGGTTCCTGGGAAAAGGAAGATGGGCACCTGTAAAGTCAATTGAAAGCAGAGTGAAGCAGTAAATAAAAAGAACATTAAGTCATCTACCTCAGTGGGGTTCTGACATTCCCCCCTTTGACATAATGCACAATGTTAATTGTTTTTAAATTGTTGCACCTTCCATAAGGAAGATACCAGTAAGGATAAGGCTAGCCATATTGACAGCTAAGCTCTACCCCCTGATTTGGTACTGGGTGTATATACATTGTCTGGTCTCCTGGCATCTTGTCTTTTGTATTTATATGATAAGAAAGCATCTCTCTGTTTATCATAGTTTTGACAGCGGACACATTACTAGCACAGACCCAAGATCTGCAGTCTATTACTTTCAGGGATTTGCCATCAACAGAAGCACTTCTGTATCTGCCAGTTAGCAACCTTTGTCCCAGTATTACCTTATTAATGATGCTAATGTTGAAGTTAGGGGTGGAGGTGGGTTGCTACTTATCTGCTTCACCATCACTGCCCCTGCAAAATTAGCCATGTCAGTTTTTAATACATAAGCTAAAGCTGATTCGTCTGAATCAAAGTCCCATTAACACTACGTGAAACTGTTACAAGAGAATTTTACTTTGAATAGGAAGAACCTTTGGGAATCCCAAACTGACTTATTTTTTCACAAAATGTAAAGCTGTTGGATCTCATACAGAGAACTTGCATCCACCAAATGAGAAACCAGACTCAGTCATAATTACCAGCCAGCTAATACAACTGATTTGGTTTATAGTTTTAGAATTCCAGTCTCATTGGAATGTCTTTGATTTCCATAATACCCCAATAACCTATGCATTTTCCTGTATGGTTATCTGCTGTAAAACAAAAATCGTGGAATATGTTTGGTATTCCTCGGATTTTCTTTTTGTCTTTATGGGTCAGCAGTGCAGACTTGGCCCAGCATGTATCATCATCTGCTGCCTTCTCGCCTAATGTCACATGTAAAGCATATACGAGACGCACAGCAAGCTACTATTAAAGCAAGGCCCCAATTACTACTGAGGCATGGAGAATGAAAGACTTGAACTTGTAGCCTTCCTTAGACACTTTAACCACTTTATACCATCTCAATTGAATTTGACATACACTTTACCTCCACTAGGGAGCCTCCCTTTCCAAAAAGCATTTATTAAATCACTGGGGCAAGACTTAAATGCTGCCTGGCTCTCACATACAGATGGCCTGAATTTTTCTTGTATTCTGCAAGTTTTCCACATTGTCCTGAGAGTGGACATGCAGATTGTGCTTTGCTGCTAATATCACCATCTCAGCATGATGTTATAATGCAGAGAGAGTTACACATGTTCACATAGCTCATGTTCTAGTGTGTGCTAGAAGATGGGGTTGTAATGATGATCTACATCCACCCTCAGGAGAACAAACCTGCTGCCAGTTAGTTCTGTCTTTCCTTACAGGCATGGCCCCATGTTTGCATGCCCCCTTACTAGTATAACATAATTACCTTACTGCTACATTCTCCTGTGAGATTATAGTAATAATGAATTTGTGGTATGGCAGTCAGGGGTGTGGGGGGTAAAGGGGTGATCTGCTTCCCGCAGCACTATGTATAAATGTGTGTTGTTTTATGAAATTTCTTCTCTTGTTAATTGCACTTAGATTCTTTTAGTTCTTACCTTGTTTCACTTAAAGTGTATTCTTCCTTTTAACATTCAGTCTTATCAGCATGTCTAAAGATGCTGCTACTTGACTGTCTACAGATGCTTTATGTTCATTACGTTTGCTATTTTACAACTCATGCTCTGTTTTTGTGTAGTTTGTAATGATTCATTTTATTTTAATTACATTTGTTGCATAATCTCCATTTGTATCTCTGCAGTCAAATGGCTGCCAGTGGATGACTTATTGGTTTGGAGAAATGCTACTGGTCTGCCTACTTTACTTATGTTTCATGGAATAATATATATATATATATATATATAAATATATATATATATATATATATATATATATATATTTTTTTTTTTTTTTTTTTTTTGAGGAGGGGGTATAGGCAAGTTGTTTATCTTTGTGTACCCCATTGAGGAGCATTGAAGATGATGGAAGGCTAAGGTTATGCTTCTCTACTCTCCTGGAAATTTAGGTCAGTCAGCCATCTTATGGGGCAGACATGAAGACTGTGTCCAGTTTATCTGGTGCAGTCATTTCTGTGTTTCTATTATGGACTCGCAGCTGAGCTTGTGTCACATGACTGAGAAGTTGGCATTTATTATGGTCGAGCTCCTGTCATCTGACAACCATTATTGCAGTGGGTAGGTTATTCTTGTTTCAACACACTGCAGCAACATTGTAGCAACTTTACTTAAATATGTCGCCAGTACATGTAACCTAGTATGATCTGCATAAAAGGTAATTAAAGGTACGTTACAGGTGCTGAGAAGAGCACTCCTGGTTAATATCAAAGACTCGAGCAATACTAATTTCATGAGCTCTAATCATATCCTGACTTTGGAATTGGGTCCAATCATGTCACAGTTTTAGAAACCCAAGACCTTTGGAGAAATGTTTGTACTGTCAGTAGTCTTCTCTGCCATGGTCGTTTGACACAGTGAGCTCACAAGGTTCAGGAGAGCAGTTTAGATGCTCTTTAGACTTTCTCATTACACCATTGAAACTGTGATCTTTTCTGAAAATAACCTGTTCTGTGGGTTGTATGTCAGCACCAGTGTGCACTGTTTCAGCTTGGTTTCACTGGTTACTAGATTTTCGTGATGACTGAGTTTGTTTTGGCATATTGCGGCTACTTCTAGCCCTGCGGTACAAAGTATGTTTAGTCCTTACAGGTGCTGACATTGGATCATGTTTTCCAGTTATAGTGTTGAACTGTGGGCCTGGACATGGGCTTAGAGTGCTTGTCTCTTGGAAGAAGAAGTAACCATGTTCCCCAAATGAATGGAACAGACAAGAATAACTATTTTTTTTCTTCTTGTGGTATTTATCCTATTGAAAACTCAGGGGAGTTAATTTGGGTAAAGTAAGGGGCACATTGTATCGTCACTTACTGTGAGATATAGTGACATCTGACATTCTGATATGGAAATCGCACCCACTGTTGCATCATCAGGTTTGCAGTAGCTACTCTAGCAACAACAACCACTAGTAGTATTCCCTGGGTTTTTTAAATTATAATTCTATACCTCTTGCTTTTTTATTTATGTTTTTTTATTTATTATAAAAAAACATTGTAAGATAAATCTGTAAGGCCAGAGAAGACAGAGTATTAGATGAGTCTATTTAGCAAAAATGCAGCAGGCCAGACTAAAAGGGGAAGTTGTGTGATAAATATGGCTGCTAATACAAAGTATAGAATGGTCCGATGTTACCAGTACAACAGTGCAGTACCATAACTTAATATTAGGACATTGCCAATTGTTTAAGAATTGCTGTCTTGGAATTTTTCATGCAAGACTGAAATAACATCTTGTCCTGACGATAAGTTATTTTGGAATCTGACCCCAAATTTTTCCCACTAAAGTATTAATGAAAATGACTTCCATACTGGAACATAGTACATCTTGTATTAACCAAAAATTTCCCATTGGAGAGTTCAGATTTCATTGTCAAATAGATTGACTCAAACTGTATCCATTGGGTTAAGGCTAAGTTAACTGTGAGATCTAAGGCAGAAGCAATATTAATACATCAAAGTAAGTTTACTGTATATGACCAAATCGAACGTCACAGGCTGTAGCACCTTTACACCTGCTGATTTACTGTGGTTGCAGTAAAAACTAATTTTAATTAATTTATTTCTACAGAAGCATGAGATTCGTCAGATAATTAGATAATTAGCCCATGTTGCATGAGCGAGTAAATAACTAATGTGATGCACTTTGGCCAGTCACACTTCTAACTCTGTCTTCTACTGAGGTTTCACTATAAGATTAATTTAATTAATCAGAAACAAAGGATTCCTCAGTTTAATTTATTAATCAGTGCTGACTCACAGCATTACTCAAACAATGTAAGGAACACAATTATTTAATTCTTTGGTGCAAACTGTATTTCAAGTCTCCTCCAAATAATCAATTTACCAGCACAAAGTAATTAGATAAATAATTTGCTGTGTAAACATGTAAATTACTTAATCTGATTAGCAATACCGTACAACACATAAGTAGATGAAAAAGACTGAAGCACCTGCGGATGAAAATGAAGAGAAAAAGGTTACAGCAAATTTAAATGAAAAGGTACAAAAAAGACAGAGGTCTGTTTTGTCAGGAGATTAACAAATCCATTGTCCTGGGGTATTTAGAAAGTAGAATGAGCAGAGTGCCACCTTATGGAAAGGACAATAACCAAGTATTTGATAAATTTGTGCTAAATGTAATCCTCACAATGGACCAGTAATGCTGTGCAGTGGACATAATTGCATAATTTATCAGCTTTAGCAACAGTATAACGTAACAGAAATAAAAGAATGAGTGTACGTTTGGAGATATGTGCATACATGAATTAGTGCTCACAGTACTAAAATGCACACAGGTACTGCTCAGTGAGAAAGCTAGCATGAGCCACTGAAAGTATGCCTGAGCTTCACAACTTAACAATAATATGTTCAGATGTTTTGGCTGCATTTATGAATTTAATGTAGGCACAGCAGAGGATTATACTCTAGCTTGTGATTAGGTTGTAGAGTGCCTTATTGGTACCAATTAAATTCTTCTCTCTACACTCATGAATTTGTAGTTTTTGTAATAAGAGGCTTATATAGCACCCTATTAGCTTAACTTGCATCTGTTTTTTCTGAATTCACTGTTGGTGCAACATGGGATTTACGTAGCACCTTTTCAATGCTTCCTATAGTGGAGAATGGACATGTTCAGTGAGAGAATGGGCATGTGCAGTGAGAGAATGGGCATGTGCAGTGAGAGAATGGGCATATGCAGTGAGAGAATGGGCATACGCAGTGAGAGAATGGGCATACGCAGTGAGAGAATGGGCATACGCAGTGAGAGAATGGGCATGTGCAGTGAGAGAATGGGCATACGCAGTGAGAGAATGGGCATACGCAGTGAGAGAATGGGCATACGCAGTGAGAGAATGGGCATGTATAATAAAAGAAGGGCTGCCCATAAACTTGCATTCACACAGCTCTCCACAGCATGTATAGCTGAATAAAACCTGACACTGTCTGATGATAAAAGCGACTTTAATATTTAGAAAAACTCTCAGAACCTGCATCAAAACCTTGTGTCCATGTGTCCACTGTTCTCTTCTTCCTTCATATTTTGCATGTGGTTTAGTCATACTGTCTGTCAGGGTGTTAGGATGTGATTGAGGTAAGTAAGAAACAGTACTGTCATGTCTGTCAGAGGAGGTATTTATTTATTATTTTTTATTTATTTTACATTTGTTGACCGGGCTAGTCCAGCTGGATTTGTGTCCATTTTCAGTGAAGGCCCGAGGAGAAAAGCTCCAAGGATACAAACAAGATAATAAACATAACACATTTTACAAAGGCAATAAGCAAGAATGCAGTGATTTTAGTACAGGTAATACGAGTGTAAAAAGAAGACAAGTAAAACACCTAAGTAAAAGGAAGGCATTCGCTGCTTTCTGTACAAAGTTAGGTGTTATAAAGTTCAATATATAATACATAGTTGTTAAACCAAGAAATATATATATGGTATTTTTTTTTTTTTTTTATAACTATAGAGCTATTAAGTTATTTGTAGTCAGATAGAATATTGTAGTGATGACTAGAGAATTATAATAGTGAATAGATGGAAGTAGTTAGTCAGGATTGGTACAAGAGCATAGCCAGAATTTGTTCAGATGTGTTAGGAGTTGTTTCTTGAAGAGTGGAAGAGTGGATAGAGAGGAGATGTGTGAGGGAAGATTATTCCATATTTTACCAACTGAGTTGGAGAATAGGTGATTCCCTGCAGAGTTAGTAGTTTTAGTAGTGTTAACTTGTAACTTCTCTGAAGAACGAAGTTGTTTCAGGTTATTATAGGGAGTTAGGAGGCTGGTAAGAGCAGGTGTTTTTGATGGTTGATATAGGATTTTGTGTGCTATTAGGAGTTGTTGATAGATAAGCTTATTAGGAAGTTCTAGCCAGTGTAAATGTTTTAAATTTATACAGTGGTGAGTTCTAGATTGAGATGCTGTAGCAAATCGAGCAATATTATGGTAAGATGTAGTCAGTTTCCTGAGGTTGCTTTTAGAGAGATTAGTGTAAATAGAGGAAGCATACAAAAGGGTGGAGATAAGATGTGATTGGGCTAAGGTGGTCCGTGCTTCAGGTGTGAGGAAGGGCTTGATTCTGTACAGTGAACCAATCTTTTTATTAACTGCTTTTATTGTGTTATTGATGTGATAATCATAGTTAAGATTATTATCAATAGTAACACCAAGCAGTTTAGTTGTAGGGTCTGGTGAAATGTGGGAATTGTCACTTGTAGTAATAGTGAAGTTTAGTTGAGTAGATTTGTGGGTAGGTGAAAAGAGTAATAGTTTGTTTTTTTTTGGGTTCAGAAGAAGACATCTATTTGAGAACCACTGTTCAATGGTTGAGAAGGTTGTTTGTGTGAGTGCCTGGAGTTCTGTTTGAGAGGAAGCTGTACAAATAATGGTAGAATCATCAGCATATTGTATACAGGTAGTGTTTTGAATAGATGATTAGAGATCATTAATAAAGATAGAAAATAAAAGTGGACCTAGTATAGATCCTTGAGGTACTCCTAAGGAGATAGGACGTAGAGCAGATAGTGAGTTTTTCCAGAGTACTGCTTGTTGGCGGTTTTCAAGATAGGATGAAAACCAGGTTAAGGAAGAGGAATGCAAGGCAAGGGATTTAAGTATGTGTAAGAGAAGTGTATGGTTTACCATATCAAAGGCTTTTGATAGGTCTAGGAAGAGAGAAGAGGTTAGTTTATTGTTGTTACGGTTACAGTTGATAGTGTTGGTAAAAGAAAGTAAAGCAGTGGTGGTACTATGTGAAGGCCTAAATCCATGTTGAGTGTTAGCTAGTAGATTGTTATGGAGGAGATGGTTAAGTAGTTGTTTGTGTATGCATTTTTCCATGATTTTAGCTAGAGGAGATAATAGTGCTATGGGACGGAAGTTAGAGAGGTCAGTAGACTTACCTCCTTTGTGTAAGGGTATGATATGTGATATCTTCCAGATAGCAGGAAAAGTACATTCTTTTATTGATCTGTTTATTAGAATAGAGACAGGGTAGGCTATAGCTTTAGCTGCTATTTGCAGAAATTCAGCAGGAAGTTTATCAGCTGAAGGGGTAGTGGGTTTAAGTTTTTGTAAAAGAGATTGTATATAGGAGGTCGATATGGGTTGTAGTTGAAGGGGAGGCAGAGAGTCATTGAAGTTACTTAAAAGGAGTTGAGAAGTGTCAGGTGATAGGTGTTTAGCTAGACTTTGTATGGAGGTAGTGAAGAAAGTATTAAAGTTATTAGCTATTAAGGTGGGATCATCAGGGTCAGAATCCTGAGGGTTAGGAGTAACTGTCTTACCTGGGGTAAGTAAATTGTTAATGCTAGACCAGAACTTTTTTGGTTCATTTCTGGTGGATTGCTGAAGTTCAAAGTAATAATTCTTTTTATCTGAAAGGATGGCTTTTTTGGTAATGTTCCTGAGCTCTCTAAAGGTTTGATGATGTGTTGGGTTTTTAGAGGAACGCCATTTCTTCCAAGATTTATTTCTGAGGCAGATTTTCTGCTTAGTAGTGGATGAAAGCCAGGGTGCTGTTTGAGTTTTTATTCTAATGTTGCGACTTGGGGCATGTTGATTTAGGATTGAAAGGAATGTTGAATTGAAGTGTTCAACAGCCTTATTAAGTATCAGATGTTTTAGAGAAGTCCAATTGTATTGTGAAAGTTCTGTTTGAAACTGTTCGGGATTAATTTTTTTTTTGGAGTGCAGTGTTCTAAAAGTGGTAGGTAAGGTTAGGTTAGTTTTAGTTCTAATGATATAGGTGAGGGAGTGATCGCTAAGGTCATCAGGAAGGATGCCAGTTTGGTAAGTTTGCATTGGGGAATTGGTAAGGATCCAGTCTAAGGTAGTTTCCTTTTTGCTTTTTTTATTGATTCTGGTGGGAGTATTAATGAGTTGTTTGAAACCATAAAGGTTTATAAGGGAAGAAGGGTTATTATTGTTACAGGATTTCCAATCTATATTAAAGTCCCCAAGGAATAGTGTTTCTTGAGGGAGTCTAATAGAAAGCTGGTCAAGAATATGTTCTAAGGTGGATATG